>NW_028270141.1:55218461-55372367 GCF_037043375.1 Chiloscyllium plagiosum
TGTAAATCTCTGCAAGTCTTTAGCTCCCTAAATGGAGACCAGTCTGTTAAAATATAAATAGAGTCGAGAGTGGGGTGGTGGAAAAGCACAACAGGTCAGGCAGCATCCAAGGAGCAGGAGAATCAATGTTTCCAGCAAGAACCCTTCATCAGGAATGAGCTCATACAAGTATTAACATAGAAGAACAATATTCATAGTAAAGTTTAATAAAAAAAAGAAATAAAGTTGCAAGTTAACATTACTGTCCTTCCCCATATTAAATAAGGAATAAAGATAAAAGTTCAACAGTATTTCTTAAGTGCTCTCCCTACAACGGTCCGAACCCCTCTGTCTTGGCCCACTCTCCAGTAACCTCGGACTTGCTGCTCTCGAGACTGCAGATTTTAGGGGCTGACACTTCAGGCTCACTCAAACACATTGGCCTGAGATCCACAGCCATTTCCAGACACTAGACTTCCAGCTGACATCACTCAAGATCCATAGCTGCTGCCATGCTCCTTGTGATGCCATTGCTGCTGCATTCTTTTTAGAACTCCAGAAGATAAATTAAAAAAAAAAGACAAGAAGGGGAGAGAAGAAAACAAAGAAGAATGCTGCTGGTCTGGAGCAGATGGGCCTACTGTACCAGTGTTGCTATCTTGAATAACTAGCTCACTGTCCCCTTCATGCTGCTGGGTGCCATTTTCTTCTGCTGCTGGGATCTCTCTCTCTGCCCTCCTGCTGCCTTAAAAGGCCTTAAAAAGAGAGAAAATAAAAGTAAAAAGCAAAAGAACAAAATAGAAAAAACAAAGAAAACATATGGAAGCGGATGAGCCCCAGACCAAGCGCTCGACGATAATGCTGCTAGTCCACCGCCACCATCTTGTTTCTGTCTCTTGTTTCAGTTTTGAAAGGACTGGATCTTTCTGTTGTCCAAAGTCTAATATTGTCAGCTATGACTGGGAGTGTGTCCAGAGATTATTATAATTATTATAATAAAATATTATAATTGACTTTTCCATGGAGGATACCACTGGTAGTATATCTGCTGATGGGAGGCGACTCAATGCATCTGCGCTCACTGCTCAGCCTCTCAGACAGTGTTCTAAGTTGTGTTTATACTCACTTAATATTACAGCCCACCTCTAAATGCGGTCCAAAGCTATGCGTGGCACTGCCTTACCCTCTTTATGCAGACCAAGTAGGAGTTTGTGGTTCATGATTATCACAAATTTTTATCCTCAATGCTATTGGTGGAACTTCCTGACTCCAAATATGAAGGCCAATCCTTCTTTCTTAATTTGAATGTATTAATGCTCTGTATTAGCCAAAGTCCTTGATGCACACGCTATTGGGCATTCCTCTCCATTGGACTTCCTATGAGGTAATACCACCCCAATACCGAATGGGGAGGCTGGCATGTCAATACCAGATTTTTCTTGAGATCATACTGTGCCAGTGATAGCTGATTCTTTACTTCACTGAAAGCTCGGGCTTACCTATGCGACCATTTCCAAGATTGACCCTTTTTAGTAGTTGATGCAAAGGTGCCAAAATGGAGGCCAAGTTATGTCTGAACTTTCAGTAATAATGTACCAGCTCAAGAAATAGCCTAATCTCCTGGACAGATATGGGAGCCGGGGCACCTTTGATTGCCCTCATTTTATCTTCCAATGGGTGTAACCCAGTCTCACCAGCGCTGTAGCCTAAATAAGTCACGTGGGGGGCCTGGAACACACAATTTTACCTTCTAAGACATATGTCCATCTCAGAAAAACATCTTATGGCATGTTCTCTAAATGTTCCTTATTAGATTTCCTTGTTATCAGCATGTCATCTAGGTGAATGATGACCTGAGGTTGGGCTTGCAAAGTGTTCTTCATCAGCTGCTGAAAATTTGCCTAGATTGGTAATATCCCAAATACCTTAAGGGTCTTAATTGTAGCATACTTCTGGGAATCCTCATCTAAACACATTGATTTAAAATCCCCGCAAACGCGAACCAACCCATCAGATTACAATATTGATTTGACCACCGCTGCACATTCTGCAAAGTGGTCTGGTTTAATTTTTTTTTTCACTTTCCAGACTTCTGATTAATTCAGTTGTCTCTGTTAGCAAGTCTCTACTTTGTAATCAGGCCAAATTTCATTGTTTGATTATTGTCAGATTGCCAGATCCTAGCAATCAAAACAATCTGGCAAAGTAGCTTCCTCAACATCATCAGTCAATCATTAGTTCTGTCATAGAGTCATAGATTCATAGAGATGTACAGCATGGAAACAGACCCTTCGGTCCAACCTGTTCAGGCCGACCAGATATCCCAACCCAATCTCGTCCCAACTGCCAGCACCTGGCCCATATCCCTCCAAACCCTTCCTATTCATAGACCCACCCAAATGCCTCTTAAATGTTGCAATTGTACCAGCCTCCACCACATCCTCTGGCAGCTCATTCCATACACCTACCACCTTCTACATGAAAAAGTTGCCCCTTGGATCTCTTTTATATCTTTCCCCTCTCACCCTAAATCTATACCCTCTATTTCTGGACTCCCCGACCCCAGGGAAAAGACTTTGTCTATTTATCCTATCCATGCCCCTCATAATTTTGTAAACCTCTATAAGGACATCCCTCAGCCTCTGACGCTCCAGGGAAAACAGTCCCAGCCTGTTCAGCCTCTACCTGTAGCTCAAATCCTCCAACCCTGGCAACATCCTTGTAAATCTTTTCTGAACCCTTTCAAGTTTCACAACACCTTTCCAATAGGAAGGAGACCAGAACTGCATGCAATATTCCAACAGTGGCCTAACCAATATCCTGTAAAGCCACAACATGACCTCCCAACTCCTGTACTCAACACTCTGACCAATAAAGGAAAGCATACCAAATGTCTTCTTCACTATTCTATCAACCTGCAACTCCACTTTCGAGGAGCTATGAACCTGCATTCCAAGGTCTCTTTGTTCAGCAACACTCCCTAGGACCTTACCATTAAGTGTATAAGTCCTGCTAAGATTTGCTTTCCCGAAGTGCAGCACCTCGCAGTTATCTGAATTAAACTCCATCTGCCACTTCTCAGCCCATTGGCCCATCTGGTCCAGATCCTGTTGTAATCTGAGGTAACCCTCTTTGCTGTCCACTACACCTCCAATTTTGGTGTCATCTGCAAACTTACTAACTGTACCTGTTATGCTCGCATCCAAATCATTTATGTAAATGACAAAAAGTAGAGGGCCCAGCACTGATCCTTGTGGCACTCCACTGGTCACAGGCCTCCAGTCTGAAAAACAACCCTCCACCACCACCGTCCTTCTTCTACCTTTGAGCCAGTTCTGTATCCAAATGGCTAGTTCTTCCTGTATTCCATGAGATCTAACCTTGCTAATCAGTCTCCCATGGGGAACCTTGTCAAACGCCTTACTGAAGTCCATATAGATCACATCTGTCCTCATCAATCTTCTTTGTTACTTCTTCAAAAAACTCAATCAAGTTTGTGAGACATGTTGACTATCCCGAATCAGTCCTTGCCTTTCCAAATAAATGTACATCCTGTCCCTCAGGATTCCCTCCAACAACTTGCCCACCACCGAGGTCAGGCTCACCAATCTATAGTTCCCTGGCTTGCCTTTACTGCCCTTCTTAAAAAGTGGCACCACGTTTGCCAACCCCCCAGTCTTCCAGCACCTCACCTGTGATTATCGATGATACAAATATCTCAGCAAGAGGCCCAGCAATCACTTCTCTAACTTCCCACAGAGTTCTCGGGTACACCTGATCAGGTCCTGGGGATTTATCCACCTTTAACCATTTCAAGACATCCAGCACTTCCTCCTCTGTAATCTGGACATTTTGCAAGATATCACTATCTATTTCCTTACAGTTTATATCTTCCATATTCTTTTCCACAGTAAATACTGATGCAAAATATTCATTTAGTATCTCCCCCATTTTCTGTGGCTCCACACAAAGGCCACCTTGCTGATCTTTGAGGGGTCCTATTCTCTCCCTAGTTACCCTTTTGTCCATAATATATTTGTAAAAACCCTTTGGAGTCTCCTTGATTCGCTGAAAGGTTCCGTGAATTAAAACCAACACTTAAGCAATTTTCTTCTAGTAAGCCAATCTGCTTTACCAGGACTACATTCCTGTAAAAGCTTTTCTTTGTTAACTTGGAACTATTTGGAGAGATGGTGTAACAAGACAGAGATGAGGATGAATTGTCACGCCAACTCAACAAGCTTCACTACAGCTTCACTACATTTTGCAACAAGAAATCAATCTAAGCTCCTGTCTGATGGGCTCAATGTTCCTGTGACAGTATTCCTCAGTCTGTAACTTGCTGCTCAACGAAGAGCACGGGAGGGGATGCCAGAAACAGCTCCAGGCAGCAAATGATAGAGAGGGCCAAGATTTCACAACCAACCCTTTAGATCTAAGATCTATAACCTACCATATCAATGGTGGTGGACAAATAAACAACCAGCAGAACAGTGAGTATCCCCATCCTCAGTGGTAAGGTAGGTTGACACACCAATGCAAAAGATAAAGTTAAAACATTGAAACAAATTTCAGGCAGAAGTGCCAAAAATCATAGTATTTATATGGTTAATCAAGTTCAGTTTCTTGTCATGGTAACTCCCAGGATATTGGTAGTGAGGGATTCAGCAATGTTAATACCATTGAATGTCAAAGAGAGATGTTTAGATTCTTTCTTGTTGAAGATGGCCCGTGCCCAATATTGGTGCCTAACATTGGTATGGCACGAATGTTACTTGTCACTTTTCAGACCAAGTCTGTATATTGTCCAGATCTTTTAGAAATTAGGGTATGGACTACTGCAGTTTCTGAGGAGACATGGATGGTGCTGAATATTGTGCAATCATTGCAAATATTGCCACTCTGACCTTGTGATGGAGAGAAGGTAATTGATGAAGCAGCTGAAAATGGTTGGGCTAAGGACACTACCCTGAAAAACTCATGCAAAGATGCCCTAAAGCTGAGATGACTACTTTCAGCAACCACAGCATTTTAACTGGTTATATTTCCAATCTGGGATATTTTGCCTCTGATTCCCATTGATTCTAGTTATCTGGGTAGGTTGAAGCAGTTCATGATTTCACATCAGTTTAATACAGCCATGGTATCAACGGTATTCCCTCTGACCTCAGTTTAGTCCAAGGCTGCAATGAGGTCAGGAGTTGAGTGGCCCTGGCAGAAGTCAAATTTGGCGTCAGTAAGCTTGTGCTGCTTGATAGCATTTTTGATGACACCTTTCATCAATTTTGTCCAGATTGTGGCAGGGGCATGAAAAATAAAGTATTTGCTTAGGAAGTTGAAGCAAGTTGAAGTATACTGCCTGAAAGGATGGTGGATGCTGATGTAGTAATAACTTTCAAAGAGAATTTGGATAATTCATAGAATCAAAGAATGATTACAACATAGAAGGAGGCCAATCAGTCCAACACATGCAACTCTTCCCCATGCCCCTACATATGTGAAAAACACAGTCCTCATGTCTCCTTTGCCAATTAACTCAAATCTCATTACTCTGTTAATCCTTCAAAATTCAGGACAGATCATTCTTAACTACACCATCCAAACTCCTCATTATTTTGAATAGCCCAATCAAAGCCTTCTCTTTTCCAATGAAAGCAGACTCACCTTCTCCAATCAACCTAACTGAGATGCCTCATCCCTGGACCATTATCATGTATCTGTACTGCACCCTCTGTAATGCCTTCACAGTCCACCTAACTTAACATATTTGAAATTGAAACATTTGCTGTATGATGGATACAACAATCAAATATCACTTGCAAAAAACCATCATCTACATAATGAACTGAATAGAATTAATCAGTGTTGCTTCCGTCTAGCACTTTATTTGTGAATACACATTTAGTACTTAAATGTGTCTTCCATTTTTAATGTGCACATTCTGTGCTATGTCTTCTGACAGGAAATGTTGGAAAAGAAAATAAGCAGGAAGTTAGTGTAATAGCTCAAAGGCAGCCCTCCATTGCATTGAATTTCAGTTATGCGAATTCTCACATATAAATCCGTTAGAAAGTTGAGACTGAGATCTAAATATACTGCAGATTCTTTCCACAGATTTTTAGCACCAACAGACTTTTTTAAGCTCAACGTCTACTGGAGCAATTCAATGCTACTCAATCTCCTTATGTGCCTTCATTTACCTCTGCTCCAAATACTTGTCCAAACTGTGCTTCAAAGATGGGATCTCTGTCTCAGCTACAGGTTTCTCCTACCATCCCTCCTCACTGTCTTCATGATCAATTTTATGTTGACGTTCCATCGTAAATGAATAACCAAACTGAATAAATGATTGCTTCCTAATCAATTCATGAACACTCATCACAATTCTGAAAACCTCTATGAATTTCCTTTTACCCTTTTCAACTCCAATGGAAATAGTCTAAGTAGCTCAGGTTTCTCCTGATAGCTACTGTTTCACATTCTTCCCATAGCCTTGCAAATTTACAAGGAACATTTCTGACTTTACTGCCCTTACTATAATGTCCAAATTTTACAGATAGTGTCCCACCTATAGCCCGATTAAAGTTTTGATGTAAACCTATTGTGAAGATTGTGTCGATCTATTTTTGTATTTTTATTTTAAAAGCTGTGCCTTGAAATGAGAAAGAAATGTTTTAAAATTACTGTTTTTCAAGATTGCTGCATGTTTTGAAAAGCAAGTAATGTGACGCTCATCCCAGACATCATGTAAATAGCTGTTGAACAAGCAGTATACCTGCACATCATTTCTATCTAAATATCTATTGAATGCCTCAAATGCTTCCACCAGGCAGTGCATTCCATAGCCTAACTGCTCTCTGTTTGAAAAGACTCTTCTCACATCATGCTTGCTTCATTTGCACATTACTTTAAATTTGTTCTTTTTTTGTGAGCTAGAACATCTCCCTATCTACTCTATCCAGTCCACTTATGATTTTGAAAAGCTCTATCAAATATCCTCTCAGTCTTCTTTTCTGCAAGAAGAACAGTCCCAATTTATTTAATGCATACTCATAACTGAAGTTTCTCATTCCTGGAATCATTCTTGTAAGTTGCTTCTGCATTCTCCAATGCATTCACATCCTTCCTGTAATGTGATGCCCATAATTGTTCACAATACTCCAGCTGTGGTTTAACAAGTGTTTTTATAACCTCCCTTGCTAAAATACTCCATGTAGGCTGCACTTTTTAGCATAAGTCCTCCTCACATCAAATGACTGTATGCATGAACTATACATTTCATATGGCTGGATTAATTATCTACCTAGACAGGAAAACATTTGCAGAAGTGTGGGAGAAGTTCAGTTAAGAGTAATTAGAACATTGCCAGTTTTATTTAATCCATGGTAGACCACTTCAGACTTGGAAGAATTCACAATCTTCTTTACAAAGACAGAATCCTGAACCAAAAGTAGGCTAAATTGATGTAATAGCTCAAGATCCCTTCTTGACATTTTTTTGGCTATCTCTACGTTTACCCCATAAACTTTTATAATGATTAAGTTAGGTGATGATTCATTGTGAATTCCAGTCAAGTTCCATTGGTGCCCATAGTCTTCTTATGTCACAGACTTCCAGTTGAGGAGATGGCCAGGTCCTTCTCAATCTCCATCAATATCAGCGTGTCGACTGCTTTGCCTTTGATTTTCTTCCCCCTGCAGTTCCTCCCAATCCCACAGGGAAACTGTTGGCCCTCATTGACAACTGAACAGCAATAGGACTAAGAATGGATTCTTAATAATATGGGGAATTCACCTTATCCCTTCAGACCATATAATGTGCTTATGTGTAAATCTTCACTACGTGCCCTAACTACCTTGTTTTTTTTTTAACTGAGGGAATGACAGGCAGCGTCATTGCAAACTTATTTTGGCACCATTTTTATACTCAGCAAAATAAAACTATTGTCATCAAAAGTAGTTTAATATCATAGTTCTGCTTGTTTTATTTTGAAGAAGAAGAGCTGATTCAGGTTGACTTATAGCATTCATGAAGAGAAATCAAAGTTAACGTTTCGGGACCAGTAGCCTTTTCTCAGAAAGATTCGCAGCAACTGCAGTTCTTTAGGTTTTTATTTTGACTTGTGGCATTGTTTGGAATTCATGTCACAGTGTACAAAACATGGAGACGAACAAAGTCCTTTCAATAAAAATAATTTACTGTGGATGCTGAAGATTTGATACATAACAGAACGTGCTGGAAAAACCCAACAGGTCTGGTAGCATGTGTGGAGAGAGAAACAGAGTTAACATTTTGAGTCCAGTGTGACTCTTCTTCAGAACTGGTGCATTCATACAGCAGGTTAGTTTTGATGAAAGGGGTAACAGGAAGTGAGTGTATTGTCTGTGAATAAGAGTTTTAAAGGAGATGTCTTTTGTACTCTGTTTCTCTCTCCATAGATGCTGCCAGACCTGCTGATTTTCTCCAACAATTTGTGTTTATAATTCAGGTCTAGTCTAGTTCATACTTGGTGTTAAGATCGGTAAATCTCATGTATAACAACTTGTGATTGTTTTCTTACAGGGGCCTAAAGGAAACAAAGGATTGCAAGGCCACCCTGGTTTAAAGGTAGAGTGGAGCTGTGAAGCTATCTATTTGCAGTTATCTTGCTTACTTTAAACCTCACTGTTTTGCAATTATTAATTAATGATAATTTAATCACTTTTCCAAAGGGTGAAATGGGAGAACCAGGACTTCCTGGACTTATTGGAAAGCCAGGTTTGGAGGTACTTCTGTCAAATTTCCTTTCTGATTGTTCTGTATAATTGTTTTGTTTGATTTTGTGTCACATTCCAAGTGAATGGAGCAGCATGTTTACAATTCCACTGTGCCTTTTTTATTCATTTGTGGGAGTATGGACATTGCTGGCTGGTCATTATTTATTACCCATCCGTAGGTATCCTTGAGAAGGTAGAGTTGAACTACCATCTTGAACCATTGCTGTCTGCATGCTGTCGCTTGACCCACAATGCCCATAGGGACAAAATTCCAGCATTTTGACCTAGCAACAATGAAAGAATAGTGATATATTTCCAAGTCAGGATAGTGAGTAGCATGTATGCAGGTGGTGGTATTCCCATATATTTGCTGCCCTTGTGCTTCTGGATGGAAGTAGCTGTCAGTTTGGAAGGTGCTGTCTGCTACTCCAAACACATTGCTCTGGTCTGGAGTCACATGTACACCAGGCCAGGTGGCGGAAATGGATATTTGCTGATGTGGTGCCAGTCCAGTAGGTTGTTTTGTCCCGGATAGTGTCAAGCTTCTTCAGTGTTGTTGGAGCTACACTGATCCAGAAAAATGAATGGTATTCCATCACACTGCTGACTTGTGCCCTGCAGATGTTAGACAGGTTTTGGTGAATCAGGAAGTGAATTACTTGCCACAGTATTCATAGCCTCTGACCTACTCTTGTAGCCACTGTGTTTATATCATGAGTCCAGTTGAGTTTATGGTCAATGATAACCCCAAGGATGTTGGTAGTGGATGATTCAGTGATGATAATACCATTAAATGTAAAGGGGTGGTTGTTAGATTGTTTCTTATCGGAGATGATGGTCAATGCCTGGCATTTATGTGGCGCAAATATTATTTGCTACTTGTTTGCCAAGCCAGGATATTTGTCCAGATCTTGTTGCATTTGAAAATGGACCGCTTCAGTATCTGAGGAGTCACAAGTGGTACTGAACATTGTGAAAACATTGGCAAACATCTCTACTTCTGACCTTATGACGGAGGGAAGGTCATTGATGAAGATTGTTGGGCCAAGGACTCTACCCTGAGGAACTCTGGAAGACATGTTCTGGAGCTGAAATGACTGACCTAAATCATATGGTCAGAAGTAAAGATGATTAGACCCATCTTCCTATGCGCCAGGCAAGATGCCAGGCAAGAGCTTGCTTCCTGGTACCCATTGTTTCTAGTTTTGCCACGGTTCTTTGATGCTACACTAGGTCAAATGCAGCCCTTGATGTCGAGGATTGTCACTGTCACTTCACTTCTGGAATTCAGTTCTTTCATTCATGTGTGAAGCTATGCTGTCATGGCAGAAACAAAATTGGGTGTCTGAGTAGGCTATTACTGATCAAGTGCTGCTTGATAGCAGTGTTGATGTCATCTTTTATCAGTTTACTGGTGATCATGAGTAGACTTATGGGGCAGTAATTAGAAGGTGTGGATTTGTCTTGTTTTTTTATGTAGAGGACATACCTGTGCAATTTTCCACATTGTTGGGTGTATGCCATATTGTCACTATACTGGAAGCTTGGCTACGGAAGTGTCAAGTTCTGGAGCACAACTCTTCAATACTTCAAACCCCTCTGCTAACTAAAACTAACACCGCAGAAAAAGCTCGCCTCGCCTCATAATCCGCCAAAAGTGTGAGTGAAAGAAAACCTCCTATTTCCACTGTTTAAAGAAAAAATAACAATTTATTTACCTATCTCTAACAGTGAATGCTAAACAAAAACTAATAACAACCCAAGCACCCTTTTTCTTAACTAATCACTATCTGATCCCAACTCTATAAACATGCTGCTCCAATAACAATTATTAAATATGAACTTAATCTCTCAAAGTCCCTATAGTCTCTTATGCTGTCTTCCTTGTGATTTTCCAAATCTGCTGCTTTCTTTTGTCCATCTGAATCTGCTGTTTCATTCCATCCTTCCAATTCTGCTGTCTTCTCCTTAGATCCCCATGTTGATTTTTCTTTTTTTATTGTGAGTGTCTTTGTATAAAATATCTTCTGAGAGATTTCTTTGAGAACATTGACATGTTTATTTCTTCCTATGGCAATTGGCTCTGACTAATTTTCAAAATGTCCTTTTTAAATTCTCAAGGCTCATAACCTCTCATTGGTCCAATGTTGTCAATACAATCAAGTTCAAATTCAGTTGGTTTTTGATATCCTGGGCACAATTTAAATTAGCTCGTTAAATTCAACTCCAGTTGCCTTAACATCAAAACATAACCCCAAGTTGATTGTTAGATATTATCAATTCTCAGCACTCTCTGTACCTAACAGCTAATCACAGACACATGTGCTGTCACAATCTCTCAACTCAGAAAAGGCATTTGTCTCTTAAAGTGACCATATACGCTTTCGACTTCAAACAGTACTGTTCCCAGAAAATTGTCAGGGCTCATAGCTGTTGCTCTATTCACTGCCTCCAAGTGTTTCTTCATATCATGTGGATTGAATTGAATTGGCTGTGGACTGGTATCTATGATGCTGAGGATCACTGGAGGAGGCCAAGATGGATCATCCACTCAGCACTTCTGGCTGAAGATCATTGTGAATGCCTCAGCCTTAACCTTTGCACTAAAGTCTTGGGCTCTTCCACTATTGAGGATGGAGATATTTGTGGACAACTACATGTGACAGGACTGCTCAGTTTATAAATGCTCCATTGGTTGTGGGATCACTTAGCCCTGTCTATCACTGGTTGCTTGCACTGTTTAGCATGCAAGTAGTCCTGTATGGTAGTTTCACCAGGTTGACATCTTATTTTTAGATATGCCTGGTATTGCTCCTGACATGCCATCCTGCACTGTCCATTAAATCAAGGTTGATTCCTTGACTTGATGGTAAGGGTTAAGTTGGGTAATAAGTGATAAATTGGGTCATGAGGTTGCAAATTGTGCTGTTCTACTGCTGTTCTTAACCATAGCACCTCATGGATACCCAGTCTGGAGTTGTTCAATCTATTCAAAGGCTGTCCTATTGAGCGCAGTGATAGTGTCATTTGGAGGGTAGTCTTAATATCCAGATAGGACTTCATGAATGTAAAGGATTGTGTGGTGGTCACTCATGGACAGATGCATCTGCAGTAGTAGATTGGTAAGGATGTGGTCAAGTATCTTTTTCCCTCTTGTTGATTCCCTCATCACCTGCTGCAGACCCACTCTAGCAGTTATATCCTTTAGGACCTGACCAGTTCATTCAGTGGTGCTGCTGCTTGAAATTCCCCACCCAATGTACATTTTGCACCCTTTCCACCCTCAGTACCTACTCCAAACATTGTTCAACATGGAGGAGTATTGATTCATCAGCCAAAAGAGTACGGTACATGATAACCAGCAGGAGGTTTCCTTGTGCATGTTTAACCTGAAGCCATGAGACTTCATGGGGTCCAGAGTAAATGTTCAGGACTCCTGATTCTACACCACTATGGTGTCACCTCTGCTGGGTCTGTCCTGCCAGTGGCACAGAAAATATTGAAGGATGGTGATGGTGGTGACAGTGAAGTATGATTCCATGAGTACTATGTCTAGGTCTTTACTTGACTAGTCTGTGATACAATTCACCCAGCTTTGGCATTAGCCCCTCAGATGTTAACAAGGAGGACTTTAAGTGTCAACAGTGCTGTTTCTGGTGTTGTCTTTTCTGGTGCATGGGTCAAAGCCAGGTGATCCATCTGGTTTCAATTCTTTGTTGAGACTTTGTAGCATTTAATACAATTGAATACCTTGCTAGGCCATTTCAGAGGGCAGTTGAGAATCAACCACATTACAGCCCAAACAGATTATCATTGTATTTCTAACATTGCAATATGGCTATTGGTTCTTGACAAGGAGTCACAGATCAGCCCAAGAGCACTGTACAACTGAAAGGACAATGATGAAGTAATCTTGTTTGTCTACTGTTGCACAAACCTGATGTATTTAAGACCATAAGATGTAGAAGCAGAAGCAGGAGTTTGGTCCATCATTCATTGAGATCATGGCTGATCAAATAATCCTCAACTCCACCTTTCTGCCTTTTCCCAATATTCTTGATTCTCCTACTGATTAAAAATCCATCTATTTCAGCCTTGAATATACTTAATGGTTCAAACTTAACAGCCCTCTCGAGTAAAGAATCCCACAGATTTACTATCCTCTGAGAGAATAAAATCTTTCTCATTTCTGTCTTAAATCTATGACCCCTTATTCTGCGATTGTGCCCTCTGATCCTTGGTTGTTACATAAGGGGAAACAACCTCTTCACATTTATCATGTCCAAACCCCTGAGACATTTGGATGTTGCAATAAGATCGGCTCTCAATCTTCTATTACTTAATTATATTTAAACCCCTGAAAACAATTCCTCACTTGAAATGAACAGCACTGAACTGAAGCTGAATTATAAAGTTATTATGGTACCAAAGGAGGGCCTTGGATACATTATGTTGATGCCAGCTTTGTAGAACTCTCCAGTCAGTCTTAATCCCCTACTCTCTAACTGTAATCCTAAAACTTTATTTCCCTTAAGTGACCACTGAATTTGTTTGGAATTTTTTTGTTGTCTGTACTTCCACTATCTCCATGATAAGTGGGTTCCAATCATCTTTACATCTTCAATGGAGAGAAGGCAAGCTAACATTTTGAGTCCAGATAACTCTTCATTGGTTATCTATGTTCAAAACATTAGCTTGCTCGCTCTACATGGATGATACCTAACCCACTGTGATCTCCAGCATTTGTTGTTTTCAGTACAGATTCCAGCATCTGCAGTAATTTGCTCCTTCATCCTTACATCTTCTTCATCCCGCCCCCCCCCCCCAACCCCCGTCTTGGTCCAAAACCTTAAATCTGTGTCCCCTTCTCTTTGTACAATGAACTAATGGGAATCTGTTTCCCCTGTCTACTTGATCGAAACCTGTCATAATCTTGCTGATGTTTGCTTTATTTCCTCTCAAAATCCCTAACATCTCCAACCTAATCTTACAGCTAAAGTCCTCCAACACTGGAATCATTCTGATAAATCTCCTCTGTACCCTCCCAAGGGCTCTCAGATCCTTTCTCATGTGCGGTGACTATAACTGGATGTCATACCAGTTTTATTCTTTACATGAAACTTTACCTCACCACAAGATCTCAATTCCGTTTGTCTATTCCTTGCTCCATCATGCCTTTTTCAGGCTACCTCTTAAATGTACCTATGCAATTCATCTCACATAATTGCTGTGGCAGCAAGTTCCACATTTTCACCATTTAATTTGAGAATAGGTTCCTTTCCATCCTCTTCCTGCATTGTGGATGGACATGTTTTTCCGTTGGTCCATGATTACTCTGGAAGTCATACTGCAGTCTTTATAACCAGATTAAACCATCACTGACTTGTCACTCTTAAGTGAAGATTGTTGTGTTATACCTGGGTGAAGCAACTAGCAATTCTGCACATGAGAAGAAAAAGCTAAAATTTCTCATTCAATTTGCAATAAAGTGAAGTCACTAAAATCAACACAGAATTGATTTTAAGACAAATGCAAGAAAGTAAGCTCATTTAGCTATCCATTTAAGGGTTTCTCAGGAGCAGTTACTATAATTCCTCTTTGGAAACAAATGGCTATTTAGACCCTTGAGCCCATCCTGCTATTCAGTGCAATTGCAGCTTATCACCTTAGTACCTAGCTCTCCCAAAGGCTTACCCCTCACTACCATTCAAAGGACCGGTGTGGGAACTTAATGATTATGAATGGAACCGTATTCCAGGGAAAGAGTTCAGATCCCAGCATGCCAGTGAGAAAATCTAAGTTACCTTATTGAATTGTGTAAAACTTGAAGTTTTAAGACCTGAATATTAGCTGTAAGATAGGCAGTTGAACTTCACAAGGGTGACACTTTCAAGGGGGTAAACCATCCTAGGTCTATGGAACAGTAAACAATGACACAGATTATTGTCCATGGTGCTGAATCTATGGGCCAGGGTTTGATGTTCACATGAAAAAGGAGCGATTGTGGAAAAGATTCACCAGATTGAATCCATAATCCCTGTTCCTAAAACAAGCCCACGATATCGGAAAAATGAAGGAAAAAAATTGAATTCAGAAATTAACTTTTAAATGAGGTTGTAGGTGACTTGAGTACATTTCAGTCCATCTGTCTTACCTTCTGCCCCTCTGTCCCTGTTTCCTTGGATTAAGCCATGTACTTCCATTAGGTTGGTCCATTGTGGGCGGCACGGTGGCACAGTGGTTAGCACTGCTGCCTCACAGCGCCTGAGATTCAGGTTCAATTCCCGCCTCAGGCGACTGACTGTATGGAGTTTGCACATTCTCCCCGTGTCTGCGTGGGTTTCCTCCGGGTGCTCCGGTTTCCTCCCACAGTCCAAAAGATGTGCAGGGTCAGGTGAATTGGCCATGCTAAATTGCCCGTAGTGTTAGGTAAGGGGTAAATGTAGGGGTATGGGTGGGTTTCGCTTCGGCGGGTCGGTGTGGACTTGTTGGGCCGAAGGGCCTGTTTCCACACTGTAATGTAATCTAATCTAATCTAATCTACTCTAATCTAATCTAATCTAATCCATATTTATAAGGCAGATACTGCAGTGGTTTTGCCATTGCCTTCTGCAAAATGGCTGAGAAGTAGACTCTGCCAGTCATATCTTCTTCAATCAGATGTAGTGAAAGGATTAAAGGCCTCAGAACAATCTACTTGACCACAATATGAACATCCTTTCTATGGCCAACAATTCTGAGTGTGAGACTCATAGATGAAGCTTCTGGTGTTAAGGTAGGGATGCTATCTACTGCACTACAAGACTTCCTCACACAAGTATTTATACTGAGTTCAAAAAAAATCTAGAGCTGAAAGGTTGTTAAATTATAGAAAAAAAATTCACTTAATGAAATCTATGAAAGAAAGGGCTTCCTGTCCTGATCCAGTATTGTCTATATTTGACTTAAGTGTAGCTGGCTGAGTGATTTCTCCAGTGACTTAGCAAGTCAATTGATCATATTGAATTTAGGATGCCTGAGAATCAGTGATAACATCAGCGAGGCCAACATCCTGGCACTGTGCAAGATAGAATTTAGTGACAATTTGATCTTCTGTCCCATTATCATACCAACGTTAGCTATCCAGCTCTAATCTGAAATTCCCCCTCAGACACTTCATTGTAACAATGGGTTGAATTTGATCATTCCATCCTTAAGTACTAGAGGTCAGCCTTGTATGAGTTATGCCACTTGTCTCCAAGGCTCTCAGACTCAAAGATAGCTGAGAATACCCAAGGTGCAGGCTGACATGGAACATAACATAATTCTTTCATCGACACTGATAATCAATAGGTTAGTTTGTAAAATGAAAATATGACAGGTACAAGTGGGAGAAGCTATGATGATGGAAGATTTATGACTCTGCCACTTTGGCAAAAAAAACATTGAGGACTGCATTATTATTGCAGGAGTGTAGACATTCACCATTCATGTCAGTGATATTATGTTAATGCAGAGTGTAGGGTCCAGCCTGCATATGACAGATCTAATATCTGAAGGCAGACAAGAAAGGACTGAAACTAGATGGCTGCATTCTATTGACAGAGCTTTGATGCTTCCCATTATCATTCCCTTTAGCAAAGTTTCAAGTGTTATACTTTCAAACATTCTTGTCTTTCAGGGTCGACCTGGATTACCAGGTCCTGTGGGTCCCAAAGGATTAAAAGGAGAAATAGTAAGTATGTTTGAACATTCTTAAATTAATGTTGAAAATGTATGAGAATTAATGATCCTGTGCTGATCCCATATTATCACACTATATTCACCATCCCTCATTTCTGGATAGATGAAAGAATTGCCCCAAATCTGCTAATCACAAATCTGCTTAAACTGGACCTGAAGAAGTGGGCAAAGCTTTGAATGATTCAGTCTTTGCCATGGCAAAACTCAGAAAAATAAGAGGTAAAAACAATGACTGCAGATGGTGGAAACCAGATTCTGAATTAGAGTGGTGCTGGAAAAGCACAGCAGTTCAGGCACCTGCTCCTCGGATGCTGCCAGAATCATAGGATTATAGTGTTACACAGTACACAAGAGGCCTTTTGGCCCATAGCGTCTGTCCCACCAAAAATATATTTCACCTGCACTAGCCCAAGTTTGCTGCACTAGGCCCATAGCCCTGAAGGTTATGACACTTCAGATGCTCATCCAAGTAACTGTTAAAGGCCGTGAAGTTTCCTGCCTCAATTATCCTCCAAGGTACTGCATTACAGACCTCACCACCATCTGGGTGAAAATAATTTTCCTCAAATCCCCTCTAAACCACCTGCCTTTCACTTCAAAATTATACCCCTTTGTTGTTGATCTCCCAACTAAGGGGCACAGCTATTTTCTACTTACTCAATCCATCCGCCTCATGATCTTATACACTCCTATCAGGTCCCCGTCAACCTTCTCTGCTTCAAAGAAAACAACCCAAGCTTATCCAGCTGAAATACCTGTGCCAGGCAGCATTTCTAATTTATACAGTGAGCCTTGTTTTCAACACAAGGATTTTTTTTTAATGGTAAGCTTGTAATTGGAAGTTTTCTAAGGGTTAATCTTGCTTCAAGAAGTAATTCTTTCAAGATATGTCAGTTTAGGATTTCCCTCCTCCATGAGTTTCATGTGCATTCACTATACTTGAGCCTCTCTCACAGTCTTAAATGGGAAGGATTTTCTACTTTGTAATTATTGTGACAGTACTGCTCTAAGGAGGTTTGGCAGACTCTAACAGATCCAATGTACAGGTGCAGAATCCTTTATCCGAAATGCTTAGGACTAGCTGGGTTTCAGAATGCAGAATTTTTCAAATTTCAGAATAGGTGACAGTTTGATGTGAAATTTTTAAAACTCTGACTGGAGGAGCAGACACACTGAGTAAAACGGGCCTTGAGACAGAATTGAGACACATTAGTGCTGGGCCACACACCCCCACCACGCCCACGTCGCATCTGAGTGACATGCATCGAGTGGTTGTGGACTTGGGTTAACTTTTTGCATGCCAAACAACTTTGTTTATGAGAAAAAAACTTCACACAAAACCTTTGGACTTTGGAGCTTTTTGGATTTCGGGATTTCGGATAATGGGTTGTTTACTTGTACTGGGTTGTCACTTTCTGATTATGATCAAATATTGATCGATGATGATCTTTCTTTCTCTTTTATTGTTTCTTAGGGAACAACAGGAGAACCAGGCCAATCAGGAATACAGGGTGAAAAGGGTGACAAGGTTTTTATTTCTTTTCATTCTGTTATTATCTTTAGAAATACTGGTGTTATCATCATGTTTATGTCCTAAGCCAAGCCATTGACAACCCATTTTACGTCTTGTACAATTTTCCTAGCGATCATGGAAAAAAGAAATAGTTGAAGTGAAAAAGGATTTATGAACAGGATTAACAATAATCCTAACATGTTCTATAAATACATTAAAAGGAAGAGATTAACCAGGGAAATGGTTAGGCCCATTAGGGACCAAGGGGGCAATCTATGTGTGAAGCTGCAGGATATTGGAAGGGTGTTAAATAAATATTTTTCTTTAGTCTTTACTCTGGAAAAGGAGAACGTGAGTACAAAATTCAGGAAAAGAGACTGTGAGGAAATTGCACCATTTGACATGGAATGGGGATAATGGAGGCTCTGTCAGGCTTGTGAACAGACAAACCCCCAGCCAGATGAATTGCATTCCAAGCTGCTGTGGGCTCAAAGCAGGAAATTGTGGGGGCTCTAAACACAAAATTTTAATTCATCTCTGGCCATGGGGTAAGTACCAGAAGACTGGAGATTGGCTAATGTGGTTCTACATTTTGAGAAGGATGGTAGAGAAGAACTATGAAATTACAGATTGGTGAGTCTCACATCGGTGGCAGGGAAACTGTTGGCGAAAATTCTGAAGGAGCGAATCAATACCCACTTGGAAAAACATGGGTTAATTAGGAACAGTCAGCATGGCTTTGTCAGAGGGAGGTCATGCCTAACAAATTTGTTAGAGTCTTTTTTTGAAAATGTGATCAAGTGAGTGGATGAGGGAAATTGAGTTGATATAGATCATATGAATTTTAGCGAAGCATTTGACAAGGTCCCACATAGGAGACTGATTGAGAAGGTTAAAGCACATGGAATTAAGGGAAACTTGGTGAGCTGGATCAGAAACTGGCTTAGTAATAGGACACAAAGGGTAATGGTAGAAGGCTGTCCGAGTGACTGGAGGTTGGGTTCCAATGGTGTACCACAAGGATCAGTATTGTGATCTTTATTGTTTGTTATACATGTAAATGATAGCAATAAAAATGGAGGTAATGTTAAACAGTTTTGCAGATGACACCAAGGTTGGTAGAATGGTTTATAGCAAAGAAGATGTTTGTAGGTTTCAGCAAGATATAGATGGCTTCGTCAGATGGGCAGACCATTGGCAGATGGTATTTAACCCTGATAAATGCTAAGTGATGCACTTTGGAAGAAGAAACAAGATGAGGAAGTATTTAATGAATAGCAGGACACTGGGTAGCTCAAAGTAACAGAGGAATCTGGGGTAATTATTCACAGATCCCCAAAGTCAGCAGCACGGCTCACTGGTTAGCACTGTTGCATCACAGCGCCAGAGACTTGGGTTCAATTCCCGCCTCAGGCAACTGTTTGTGTGGAGTTCGCACTTTCTCCTCGTGTCTGCGTGGGTTTCCTCTGGGTGCTCCGGTTTCCTCCCACAGTCCAAAAATGTGCAGGTTAGGTGAATTGGCCTCGCTAAATTGCCCGTAGTGTTAGGTGAAGGGGTAAATGTAGGGGAATGGGGGGGTTGCGCTTAGGCAGGTTGGTGTGGACTTGTTGGGCCGAAGGGTCTGTTTCCACACTGTAAGTAATCTAATCTAATCTAATCTTAAGAAGATATATGAGTCACTTGCTTTCATCAGTCGTGGCATAGAGTATAAGAGCCAGGAGATAATATAGGAGTTGTACAGCATGTTAGTCTGGCCACATCCGGAGTACTGTGTGCAGTTCTGGTCACCTCACTACAGGAATGATGAGATAGGGGGTACAGAGGAGGTACAGCAGGATGTTGCCTGAGGGAGAGATGGAGAAAGTTACCTATAAGGAAAGACTAGATAGATTTGGATTGTTTTCTTCAGAGCAGAGAACATTGAGGAGGGACATGATTGAGGTATATAGGATTATGAGGGGTATGGACAGGATGAATAGAGAGCAGCTATTCTCCTTGGCTGAGGGGTCAATCACAAGAGGGCATAGTTTAAGGAGAAAAGGCAGGTAATTCAGAAGATATTAGGGAAAATAACATTTTCACTCAATGGGTGATGAGAACCTAGAATACACTGGAAAGTAGTGAAAGCTGGAAACTTTACAACCTTTAGAGAATAATTGGATGAGCACTTCAAATATGAAACAATTCAAAGGTGTGACAAGTGCAGGAAATTGGAATTAATGTTTTTTTTATTGTAGTTATGTAGGTACAGACTCAATGGACCAAAGGGCCTTGTCTGCACTGTGCGATTCTATGAATCTTTGAATCTAAATGACTATTGCAAATGTAAGCAGAAAATCCAGGGGAGAGGGATTAATTCGATTTTTTTAAAGCACTGTAAGGATAAAATGGAACACTGGGCATCCCAATGTGCTGTAAGATTGAATGATTTAATGAAGATTGATGAAGATTAAGACCAACTGTAAATTGAAGTGCCAGCCATGGCTCAGGGAGTAGCACTTTTGTCTCTGAGACAGCAGGTGTTGGGTTCAAGACCAACTCTAGAACATGTGGACAGAATCTAGGCTGATACTCCAGCACAATACGAAGAACTGCTGCACTGTTGGATGTGCTGTTTCTTAAATGTGAGTCTCCTGTCTCAGTGGAGTGTAATTGATCTCCTGGCATTCTGTTCAAGGTGAACAAGGGAATTATCTCTGACCTCCTTGTCAATGTTGATCTTTTCATTGAATCCCTATAGTGTTGAAGCCGGACATTCAACCCATTGAATCCACACCGACCTCTGATGAGCATCCCACACAGACTCACCTGATCCCCATAACCTTGCATTTCCCACAGCTAATCCATCCAACCTGCAAGTCCCTGGCACTATGGGCGATTTAGCATGGCCAATCTACCTAACCTGCACATCTTTGGAATGTGGGAGGAAACCCATGCAGACACGGGGAGAGTGTGCAAACGCTACACAGACAGTCACCTGAGGGTGGAATCGAACTCAGGTCCCTGACACTGTGAGGTAGCAGTGCCACGTAACATAGCAAATAAAATACATTGTCTGGGAACTTCATTTTAGATAAAGATATTGGGGAGGTTACAGAAAAGATTCCTGAGAGTGTTTCTAGGGATGAGGAATTTCAGTTGTAAAGACAACTGTGACTGCCATCCTTGGGGAAGAGAAGCTTGAGAGGAGATTTATTTGAGGTGTTCAGAATCATGGAGGCTGTGGACAGAGCAGAGAGGAATAAGCTGTTCCCTTTGATGTACAGCTTGAGAACACCCACTGAAGTTCAATGGCAAAAAAAAGCAACAATGACATGAGGAAAAACCAGTGGTGAGGATCTGGAATGAGCATGTGGTGGAAAGTCAATCGGGACATTCAAAAGTTGTTTGAGGAGCAAGGATCTGTCGAGCTATACTGAAAAAGCAGGGGATTGGGAATAAGATGATTTGCATTTTTAGCGAACCAGCACATGGGCCAGTTAGCCTTCTCCTGTCCTGTATCCATTCTGTGATCCTATAAAGTAATCAGGTTATTTATCGGTAACTGTTACCATATTGCGAGAATGTCTACACCCCAGAATCTGTTAAGTGCCTTCGACAAGGCAGTGAAAGGCAGGATGGTAAAACCCACATTATCCAGTATATTTCAGAATTGGGTGGAGCTAATAAATCAGAAATGTTGGTTAAACCAATGGTTAATAATTCAGCTATTTGGGAGACTGATTGCAGATTGTTCTTTTGCAATCCCTACAGAATGTTAACATCAATCGAGTAAACACCTGGTTATCTGGTACCTAACCATCTGGAATTTTCATGCAACTGGCAAAACTATCCTTGAAGAATCATGAAATTGGTTGCCTGTGTTAACTTTGTAAATCCAGTGAGAAATATTTCCAGAAATGAGTTTGATGGATGGCTGGATGTTGATAAAGATGATCCGATGAAAATGACATTAAATATAGAAAACATTATAGGCAGTGGTTGGAACCTAAAGTTCAAGAAAAGTGATGATGGCAGAGAAGCAGGCTAAGAGAGTTTCATGATGGACTGCTGCCGAAAGAGTGGAAAATGCCCTGAAACTTTACTCCACAAGCTTTAATGCAATTTAATTTCCTGCAGTCCCAATATTTGCATATATTATGGACCAGACTAAACCCCCTCAAAGTATATGAAGAAGATAGTCTAGACCGAAACATTTATTTATTTTAACGGCAAGTGCCAGGCATGGTGTTCCAGATGTACTTCAATTGGTCAAACTACCAATCTTGAAGCAAACCACACTTTATTCATATAAGATAGTTAAAATACAGGCAAAATAAAAAGAAAAGAATTGGCCTGACTCTTACTCTATTGAAATGCTTAATATAATAAGATATACATATATTAATTGCAATAATTAATTGTTCCAGTATAAAAACATCCCATAAACACACCATTAGCAAAGGCAAATTCAGTAAAATAAATTATCTCATATGCAGCAGGAAGAGAACCAGCAGCAACAAATGAAAAATTAAAACTAAAAATCCGGTTTCTGTGGAAGCTTGATCCCACTTGTTAAGGCTGGTTCTATTGTTCCAACTTTTAAGAAAAAAACTTCAAGGCCTCACAAGCTGTTTATTGGCTTTGAAGCAGACTGCTCTGGACCTCTGTCTTAATCTTTCTTCATAAAAAGGTCAGCACAACATACACCACTTAAAGCCATAGTATTTTCACACCTCCCCCTTAAAAAGGACCATCAATATGCAAAGGCATCTTCATTTTTAAAAAACCTTTAACATTACATTATTAGTACACAACAATGAACATACATTATGTTGACTGTAAGCATGCAAACATTCATAACTATAGTCCATTTGAATCGAGAGTCTGGTGCTGGAAAAGCACAGCAGATCAGGCAGCATCCGAGGAGCAGGAGAATTAACGTTTCGGGCATAAGCCCTTCATCAGGCTCATACAGTCCATTTGAGTCAGTTTCTTTCCTGCCATTGATTGCCTCCACCTTCCTTCATCAATGTTGCAACAATGTATCAGGAATTGCATTCTCATGTCCTGCCACGTGTCCAATTTTGAAATTGAAGGCTGCAATAATAAGCTCCATCTAAACTGTCTGGATGTTTTATCCTAAACTTGTCCAGAAACTGTAAGGGATTATGATCAGTACATTCAGTTGTCTCAGACACATTACCAGCAATATAATTTTTTAAAATTTATTAACTTGTGGGATGTAGGTGTCGCTGGCTGGCCAGCATTTATTGCCCATCCCTCATTGTCCTTCAGAAAGTGATAATGATCTGCCTTCTTGCTGCAATTCCCCTCCTGTAGTTTGATCTACAATGCCAGTAGGCAGAGAATTCCAGGATTTTGAGCCAGTGACAGTGAAAGAACAATGCTATATTTCCAGTTCAGAATGGTGAATGACTTGGAGGGGAACTTGAAGGTGGTGATGTTCTTATGTATCTACTGTACTTGCCCTTCTAGATTGAAATGGCCATGGGTTTGAAAAGTGTTGCCTGAGGATCTTTGGTGAATTTCTGCAGTGCATTTTGTAGACAGTACACACTGCTGCTACTGAGTGTTGGTGGTGGAGGGAGTGGATGCTTGTGAATGTGGTGCCAATCAAGCCCCTCTGTCCTGGATAGTGTCAAGCTTCTTGAGTGTCATTGGGGCTGCAGTCATGCAGGCAAGTGGGGAACATTCTATCACACTCCTGACTTTGCCTTGTAAGTAGTGAATGGGCTTTGGGAAGTCAGGAGGTGAGTTACTTTCTGCAATATTCCTAGCCTCTGACCTGCTGTTGTAGCCACTGTGTTTATGTGGTGAGTCCAGTTGAGTTTTTGGTCAATGATATGTCAAAAGTGGGGAATTCTGTGATGGAAACACCATTGAATGACAAGTGGCGGTGGTTAGATCATCTCTTTTCATGATGGTCATAGCCTGGCATTTGTGTTGCGCAAATGTTACTTGTCACTTGTAAGCTCAAGCCTGGATATTGACCAGCTCTTGTTGCATTTGAATATGGACTGTTTCAGTATCTGAGGAGTCATGAACAGTACTGAACACTGTACAATCATCAGCGAATATCCCCACTTAAAACCTTATGATGGAGGGAAGATCATTGATGCAGCAGCTGAAGATGGTTGAGCCGAGGATAGTACCCTGAAGAACTCCTGCAGAGATATCCTGGAGCTGAGATGACTGACCTCCAACAACCACAATTATTTTCCTATGTTTCGGGTATAACTCTAACCACCAGAAAGTTTGCCCCAGTACTCATTGATTCCAGTTTTGCTAGAGCTCCCTGATGTCACACTCACTTGAATGCAGCCTTGATGTCAAAAGCTGTCACTCTTACCTTACCTCTGGAATTGAACTCTTTTGTCCATGTTTGAACCAAGGGTGCAATGAGGCTGGGCGTTGAGTGGCCCTGGTGGAACCCAAACTGGGTATCACTGAGCAGGTTAGGGCTGAACAGATGCTGCTTGATAGCCCTGTTGATGACATCTTCCATCACTTTACTGATGATTGAGAGTAGACTGATGGAGTGGTAATTGGCTGGGTTGGATTTGCCATGCTTTTTATGTATAGGACATACCTGCAAAATTTTCCACATTGTTGGGTAAATACTAGTGTTGTAAATGTACTAGAACAGCTTGGCTAGGAGAGCGGCAAGTTCTGGAGCAAAGGTCTTCAGCACTTTTGCCGGAATGTTCACAGGACACATAGCCTTCACAGTGTCAAGTGTCTCCAACCATTTCTTGATCTCACATGGAATGAATCGAATTGGCTGAAGACTGGTATCTGTAATGCTGGGGATCACTGGAGGAGGCCAAGATGGATCATCCACTTCGCACTTCTGACTGAAGGTTGCTGTCAAAAACTCAGTCTTACCTTTTGCACTGATGTGCTGGCTTCTTCCATGATTTAGGATGGAGATATTTGGAGCCTTCTCCAAACAGTTGTTTAATCGTCCAACACTATTCATCACTGGATGTGGCAGGACTGTAGAGCTGAGATCTGATCCATTGTTTATGGGGTCACTTAGCTCTGTCTTTGCTTATCACGTGCTGCTTATGCTGTTTGGCATGCAAGTTTGGTGTCCTGTTTGGTGTCTTCATCAGGTTGACATCTCATCTTCAGGTATGTCTGGTGCTGCATTCCCTCTTGCACTGTCCATTGAACCAGGGTTGAACCCCTTGATGGTTGAGTGGGATTATGTCAGGCCACGAGTTACAGATTATACTGGAGTACAATTCTGCTCTGTTGATGGCCCACAGTGCCTCACGGATGCCCAGTCTTAACTTGCTGGATCTGACTGAAGTCTGTCCCATTTAACACGGTGATAGTGCCACACAGCATTATGGAGCTTATTCTCAATGTTATGGTGGGACTACATTTCCACAAGGACTGTGCAGTGGTTTCTCTTACCAACACTGTCATGGACAGATGCATCTGCAGTTGGCATATTGGTAAAGATGAGGTCAAGTATGTTTTACCCTCTTGTTGGTTTCCTCACCACCTGCCGCAGACCCAGTCTAGCAGTTACGTCCTTTAAGATCCGACCAGCTCGATCTGTAGTACTGCTGCTAAGACACACATGGTGGTGGACATTGAAATCTCCCACCTACAGTACATTTTGTGCCCACCTCTAAGTGCTTCCTCTAAGTGTTGTTCAACATGGAGGAATACCGATTTATCAGCTGAGGTAGGATTCAATTAAAACTCTTGTAAAAGCTTCCACAAATGCAAGAATGGGTATTAAGGGCACTGGTTTATCATTGCCTGAGGTTTTCCAATTACCTGACACATATAATGTCAAGCAATATTCAATCACTTCCTTATGTCATCTAGACCAACAAAAATGTTCTTGTATTTTGGCTTGAGCTTTACTTATTCCCAAATTACCTCCTACTGTTAATTCATGTGCTACCTAAAACACCTCATTTCTACAACCCACTGGTAATGCCACTTGATGAACTTCTGCCCATTTCTCATCCACTTGAATATGTGATACTCTCCATTTCCTCATCAAGACAACATCTTTAAGATTGTAACATTCTGGGATACACTCAGATTCTTCTTCCGTGTATACTTTTTAATACAACTGCTTTAGTTTTTCATGTTTCTGTTGTAATTAAGCTAATTCCTCTGAACTAAAAATATCCACTTTGTCTTCCATCTGTTCTTGTTGTTTTTCTCAACCATTTGATCAAACATAGTTTCTGATAATTGAACTTCAACTTTCTTAAATTTACTCTTTGATTACTCCTTCTATTTTCATCTGTGGCTTTGTGACCTTGTTACCACACAATCAGGAAACATCCTAGAATATATTTACCTGATTTTCCACTGACCTTTCAACCATACACCCACATGATCCACTTATATCTTTACCAAGGGTAAGCTGTATTTTAGGCACCGAGGATTTCTGTATTATTCCTACCACCACTTCACATTTCACCAGACTCTCCAACCTCACTTTATGTAATAGAACACTGCTCTTCTCACCATGAATTCCACATATTACAACTTTTTCTGGCAGTAGTCCTTCCAAATTACATATCTCCTCATCTCTCACCATCAAAAATTGACTTCCTCCCGTATCTCATAAAATTTTAATTTCTTTATCTGCTCCTCCTGGTATATAAACCTTACCTATGCAAGTCAGTTCTTTAAAGAGATCTGGCACTTTTCAAACAAACCCTAATTAATTTGCACATTTTTGCAGCTTTTTTAGCTCCCACAGTGGTTTCCTTTATCACTTCATCAAAACTCCTGTCTTATTTTGTTTTCCCACATTTGTCTTTTTAGTGCTTTTTCTGAACTACCAACATTGCGACTTCATGTGTTCATCTTTATTTGAGTGAAAACACCGGAGATTTTTAAACTTCTCTTCCCCCCTAATGGGCTTGCATTTTACACAGAGGTAAACTGTATGTATTATCTTCAATGAGATCTTCTTTTCCCTTAACACTTCAGGATTTCTGTTTCTCCAATTTCTATCCATCACACATTGAAATTAATATCAGAAGCCAAACTTTTATTTACGAGCCAACTCATAATCATGTGCCATTTCCGCTACTAATATTGCAGACTTAACTCTCTGCTTTCCCACTTGAGTTATCACTGCTTCAGGAAGTGAATTTTTGAACTCCTCCAAAATAATCGCCTCTCTAAAAGCTTCAAATGTTTGATCTGTTTTTAATGTCCTTATGTACCCATCAAAATTACTTTGTATGTTCCTTTCAAATTGTATGTAGCATTGTCTGTAGCATTCTGGTACTTAAAATGGTTTTTTTCACCTCGTCATACTCTCCAAATATCTCCTCTGAGAGTGATGCAAATACCTCACTAGCTCTTTGTACCAACTTTGTACCAAAGTTGATCCAAAGTACCAACTTTGGATCAACAATACCTACACAGTCACCAGCCATTTCATTTATTTAGCCAGCTTCTCAAATGAAATGATAAAGGCTGATATATTCTTCTCATTGAATTTATGAAACTGTTGGATATATTAAAACAGGTCCCCAGCAGTCATTTGGGATGGGATTGGTCCCCCTCACTGTCTTCATTCCCACTCCTACCTTTCATTTCTACCTCCATCATTCTAATTCAACTTTGAGTTTTCAGTTCCAATCTCTGAAGTTCAAAAAACTCTTTCTTTCTCCCTTGCTTTTGCGAGGGCATTCCTTTTCTTTTTCTTCTGCTTTTAATCATAGCTCAAACTATTCTGTTTCCTTTTCATTTTCAAGCTGCTTCATTTGAAATTGAATTTTAGCCATTTTCAATCATTCTGATGCCATTTCCAGCAATCATAAATGTTGAGTTATTACTTAATTACCTCTTCTTTTTACAGAGAGAATGGGAACCCCAATGAGAGCTTGTTGTCAATTGCAAAAACGTTGCCTTGTTCACTTTCTGTTAAACTCATTTGTAAGTTTTCTCACTGAGCTGGAAGGCTTGTTTTCAGATGTTTTGTCACCATACTAGGTAACATCATCAGTGAGTCTCCGGTGAAGCACTTTGTTCAAGTCTCTGCATTACTGCTTCTGCTAGGAACCCCGATATTGGTGATACTTGTGGCGCTGGAAAAGCACAGCAGGTCAAGCAGCATCCTAGGAGCAGGGGAGTCGATGTTTTGGGCATTAGCCCTTCATCATTCCTGCTCCTTGGATGCTGCCTGACCTGCTGTGCTTTTCAAGTGCCACATGTTTCGACTCTGACTCACCAGCATCTGCAGTCTTCGCTTTCTCCTAGCTGCCCAGGTGCTTCATTGATTTGTTTGTAGATTTTGTTATTGAATGTGAAGTGTTTGGTAAGGCATAGGTCTACTAGCTTGAGCATTTTGTCTTTGCTGATGAAGTTGGTGCTGTCTGGTGTTTGTGTCCTTGGTTCCTCTAGTGGTGCAGTCAGTCCTCTTCGATCTTCGTGTCTTTGATGGTGTTCATGAACTCTTGGGTGGCGTGAATGGAGTGGCATGAGTCTTCTAATAGATATTTCAGTTTTTGGTGGGGTTCCTTGGCTAGTCTGCATGTAGGTGTTCCAGTTAATGAGACTATGGGTTTGAGGGGGTGCGCTGATTTGTGTACTTTAGGTAGTCCATAGAAGCGGGTGTGATGGATCATTTTTCATTTTTTGGAAAACTGTTTTATTTAATTGTCCTAATTTCTGAAGCCTTTTCAACATGGATGTGATATGATTTTCTAGCTGTGGGGTCGGGTCTATCATGATCTGTTTAGAATGGAGTTCATGAGCCCTTTGTTGGCATGTAGGATTACATTGTTTTTGTCTTTTTTGAATCTTTCTAGGGCTTTCCTTTCCTGTGTGTTGAGTGTGTTCCCTTCCTTTTTCCTGCTTAGTGTTGGTGCAACTGTCTGATGGTCTGCTTGGTTTTTGTGTGAGTCCATTGTCTTTCAGTGTTGATTCTAATGCTGCCAGGAAGTCTTTTTTTGTCTGTGTCTCTGTAGTTGTAGTTTAACAACCTTACTAGGATGGCTTTTCCTGTATCTGTTAGTGGTTGGTTTGATAGGTTTTTTTATCCAAACCTCTGTGTGGTCTGTGTTGGTCTTTTTTGTGAGCTTGTCCAGTTTTTCCTGCAGGGTTAGTTTTTTTCATTTTCTGCTGTTTGATGCTTATGGCTCATTATGTTTCTGTCCATTCATGGTCTGTCACGTTCGTATATAAAGGTTTTGGTGCAAATTTCACAATTGTATTCATGGCTTTCATTGTGAGCATCGTTAATCATTTCTCACAACTTTCTGCGGCCATTCTATTCTGCTATTCTTTTGACTCGTAGGGTATCGAGTAGTGGTTTATATTTAAGACATTTTGGTAGTACCTGATTCCTAAGGCTTTCATGCAGAAAATACAGTTGTTCGCAGGTGGCACTCAGTCGGATGTCATTGGTTTCCCATCTTTGGGCTAGTTTTACATATTGGCCCACAGGTGTTTGAGATTTTTGAGATAATTTGTAGCTCAGGTTGACATTCTAGTTTAGGTTTGCTTGCTGAGCTGGAAGGTTTGTTTTCGGACATTTCATCACCATACTACGTGACATCATCAATTAGCCTCCAGTGAAATGCTGGTGATATGTCCTGCTTTCTATTTATGTGTCTAGGTTTCTTAAGATGGGTGATATCAGTTCTGGTTCCTTTTCTCTGAGGATGGTAGATGGGGTCCAACTCGATGTGTTTATTGATGGAGTTCCAGTTAGAATGCCAGGCCTCTAGGAATTCACATGCGTGTCTCTGTTTAGCTTGTCCTACAGTGGGTGTGTTGTCCCAGTCAAAGTGGTGTCTTTTTTCATCTGTCTGTAAGGACTTGTGATAGTGGGTCATGTCTTTTAGTGGCTGGTGTCGAGATTGTGTTGCTGGGAAAGCACAGCAAGTCAGACAGCATCTCTCGACTCTGATCTCCAGCATCTGCAGTCCTCAATTTCTCCTCTTTTGGTGGCTAGTTGGCGTTCATGTATCCTGGTGGCTAGTTTTCTGCCTGTTTGTCTGATGTAGTATTTGTTACAGTCCTTGCATGGTATTTTGTAAATGACATTCTGTAAAACTCCTGAAATAACTACTTAAATAAACTGAGTGCAATGCCCAAAATAAAAAAAACCAACACACACCACTCACTGCCTTTTTGTCCAATAATCCTAAACTCAACTTTGTGTTCAATATTTTGATCCCAGGTGAGCCCCCAATTTGTTATGAACTAGACCAAACTCTGTCAAAATAAATGAAGAAGATAGCCTAGATCCTATCTGTTCTTATTCAAAGGCAAGTGCCAGGCATTGCCATTCCTGATGCAATTCGATTGGTCAATCTACCAGTCTTGCTGCAAAACATACTTTATTCATACACTACAGTTAAAATACAAACTAACATGAAAAGAAAAGTGGCTTAACTGTAACTCTCTCAAAATGCTTAACATAATAATATATATAAACTACTCTAACTTAACTGTACCGATATAACAGCATTATAGAAAATGCAGTTGTTCGCAGGTGGCGCTCAGTTGGATGTCATTGGTTTCCCATCTTTGGGCTAGTTTTACGTATTGGCCCATAGGTGTTTGAGATTTTTGAGACAATTTGTAGCTCAGCTTGACATTCTAGTTTTAAGTTTGCTTGCTGAGCTGGAAGGTTTGTTTTCAGACATTTCATCACCTTTGTGACCTACGTGACCTTTGGCATAGGCAAATTCAGTAAAATAGAGTGTCTCACATGTAATTCTAGCAACAGAAGAGAATTAAGCTTTTAGCTGTAACAGAGAGAGGAAAAGCAGCTTCCACATCCAGCTTCAAAACCCTAGCAGCAACAACAGAAAAACTAAAACTAAAAATCCTGGTTCTGTGGTAGCCTGACCCCACCCATTCAGGCTACTTTTATTGTTCCCACTTTAAAACAACTCTCAGGCCTCTCAAGCTATTTACTTTATTGGCTTTGGAGCAGACTGCCCAGTACCTTTGTCTTAACCTTTCTCCATAAATATAACTGCATTAGTCAGGGGTAAGTGAAGGGAAATGGGTCTGGGTGGTTTATTCTTCGGAGGGTTGGTATTGACAGACAAATGGCCTGTTTCCACACTGTAGGGAATCTAATAAAATAAAGATAAAATACACCTCTTAAAACCATAACATTGTCACACATGAGAGAATGATGCAAGCAGACAGACATAAGAAATTTATTCAAGAGGACCTAAATCCCCATCTACTGAGCTCTAGATATCAGCTGCTGCTTGAGATGCAACTACAAGCTGGTGAAGTGTTATCAGAGTTTTCAGAATCCAGTGAATAAATTGCACTATCGTTGTGAGATTTAAATTTAAGGTTTTTTATTCCAGGAATACTGGGGCATGTTGTACTGGGTTACTATAAGAGTATTTCTCATGTAACTGGCACATCCTATTTCCCATACATGCTGGATAACAGGGAGTTTACTGTACTTTATATTGTATCTCTGATGCCTGGTATATTTATTTAAAAGCTGCCAATGTTGAAAACACAATGGTACTCCCACGAATGTAAATACTTGAAGCGGACACTGAAACACAGTCAGTCTGTAGTAACAATCATTCAGATGCCCCCCAACCCTCCCCCCGCTACCCCCCCACAACCCATTATATTTGACCTAATCCTTGCATTTAAGTGCTGAATGAATTCTTGCTTTCTCCCCTAGCCACAATGGGAAGAGGGATGGGGTGGAGGGGGTTTGGAATGTCTGATAGGTTACCTTACTTGGACCTTGGGTAGGCAAATGGTGGAGGGTGGAGGACATCACTGCATCTCCATCCCCCCTTCCCGAACTCTCCTCCTGTCATCCCCCTTACAAGGAACACCCCCACCCCCACCCACTTCCTGCAGGGTGATAAACAGATGTCCCACCACCAGCCAGCTCATAGACTTCAGCACAGGAGAACACCCTCTCCATTAAATTTTACTCACTCTATTGACAAATAAGTACCCATGGGACACTGCTTTTCTTCAGTAAAGTAAGATTTGAGTTAACCTGAATCCCTAAACTGAATCTACCATAACAAATAAAATGGCTATTGATTACATTTTTGTATTTTGGGATGCTGCTATGTATAAATTGGTAGTCGGGTTTCCCGGCCGAACTAAAGCCATTGCCAAAGTTATTTGTCTAGAAATGACTGTGGGACATTGAGGATGTCATAAAGGTCTGTAGCATGGAAGCAGACCTTTGATCCAACTTGCCCATGCCACCCATTTTTCACATTGAACTGGTCCCATTTCCCTGTGTTTAGTCCATATCCCTCCTTACCTATTGCATCCAAGTACCTGTCTAAATGTTTCTTAAATGACAAAATTGTACTCACTTCCACCATTACCTTTGGCAGCCCATTCCAGACACCTCTATGTGAAAAAGCTCCTTGTCTAGACCCTCTGTCCTCGCACCTAAAACCTATGCCCTCTAGTTTTAGACTCCCCTACCCTGCGAAAGGTTGTCAGCTATCTACCTTATCTATGCCTGTCATGATTTTATAAATCTCAGTAAGGTCACCCCTCAATCTCCCACCCTTCAGGGAAAAGAAGTCCCAGCCTATCCAATCTCTCCTAATAACTCAAACCTTCCAGTCTAGGTTGCATCTTAGTAAATTTTTTCTGTATTCTTTCTAATGTAATGTTATATGAATATGTGAAAGGAGCTATACAAATGAAAGTTATTTTCTTCCAAAGGTAACTGTGGGGATTATTCAGCATTCTGCTCTGCTGAGTTCCAGGTGAAAGTCTTCCCCTTTTGAATATTCACCGTTGTAAAGAAAGAGTTCCATTTGGACTTCCTCATTCATTTGCCTACTTCTTCCGTAGAGTAATCCCAGATTCATGGCTCTATTGCTGCTGAGTACAGTTTTTAGCTTTGACAGTGCAAGTCTGAAGATCTGCATTTATGTAAACTGTTGCTATGGTTACAGGGAGATTCTGGGGACGGTTTCGGACCGCCTGGAGAGAAAGGAGACAAAGGTGACCCTGGACCTGCAGGAATAGGAATACAGGGAAAAGAGGTTTGTGTCATTATGGAGAAAGAGGAGATGAAGAAATGAAAACATATCCATTCTGATAAATCAAATAGTTTCTATTTTAACCCTTTAACTGTTGTCTTCTTGTTTCAATTAGGGGCCAGTTGGTCCACCTGGAACACGAGGATCACGGGGATCTAAGGTAATAGTAAACTGACTTATTAATCAATGTTGTACAATCAAACCATGGTAATTCCAAGCTTTGATAAGCAATTGCGAATGAACCTTCAGTTATGTCAATTGTACATCTGAGGAAGGAAGCAGAAATGAGAGGGACATTTATCAACAGGCCCATTCTCCAAGTTCAGAGGCATATGATCACAAAATGTGCTCTGAGCTAGAGAGGAGTATGCAACCCAGGGAAATAGTGAGAAGTTAAACAAATTATCATGGAGAAAAAATAATAGATAAAGGTATCCATTATTTTATCTTAGATTAAAAACTACAGTTATTAAAATCATGAGACCAAAATGGACAGAATAATCAAAAAGCCTCCTTGATCTCAATCATTTCCCTGTTGGTTTTAGTAGTTCATGATTCTGGTTATCTAATACAGACAGTCAATGATTTCTAGCAATTTTATGACAGTTTGTTGAGTTTAGAAGCAGCAGTTTAGATATGATACATTGCTTAATTAGGTAAAGAAAGTATATGACAATGAAAATTAAGGATGATTAAATGATCCCAGAGGACAAACAGGCTATGTAATGTGCTGATCTCATTAAAGTTCTCTGGTCAAGGTGTTGGGGAATGTTTCTCTGGATCTTTCTTCTCTCTCTTACCCAATGCTTCCTGACACTCCTTACTACAGAGTCCCAAACTGCCAGTGCCCAGGTCTTGGGATGTCAGTTTATCATGTCATCCAGTCACTGAGGAGTGGTGACTAAGGCAGTGATACAAACCACCCTAGCAGGAATGTTGCATTCTAACCTATCCCAGGCAGTGAAGGCAGTTCTAATCATGTTCCCTACCTATGAGCATGGGTAAAAGGCAAGTTTGGTGTTTTCAAAGGGACCTAACATCATTACCTCCATTTAGAAATGTACTTTATCATTGGTCATTACGTGTCTGAACTACTTTGATTAAGATTCATGCGTACTGAAAGATTTGACACGGCAATCACTTAATCCTCTGTGGGTGTATTGCTTTCATGTGAAATTTAAGAAGAAATGCCCATGAATAAATCAAAGGTGCCAATGACCAAATCTTGATAACAGTTCCATTTTACTCCACAGCTGTGTAGATACTAAGAATAATGCTTCCAATGTTTATCTTGATAACACTAGCGTTTGTTTTATTAGGGGGAGCGTGGATTCCCAGGTCTTCAAGGTCCAAAAGGTGAGAAAGGACCACCTGGAGTTGGCCGCCTCGGGCCCCCAGTAAGTATACAAAATTCTAGTAGGACCTCTGACACTTTATTTTCTTTAGCACCATTAGCTTGACACTACCTCTAGCCCCCTAATATCTCTACCATTGAGAAAAGAATTAGAAGAATTCCAATAGCATTGGAAACACCATTGTCTCCAGGTTTTCTGCAAAGTCTGTCACCATCCCAACAAGTACATAGATGATTGCTCAATTGCTATTGTCAGCATCACAATCTGGAATCTCCTTCCTATCATTGTGGGAACAACACCCTTGTGAGAACTGCAAGTCTAGAAATACATGTTAGGAAATATTGTAAATTGATTGAAAGAGATGAATTTAAATTGGGACAAGTTTAAACGGCTATTTTCTTCATCTTTTCATAGGGTCCACGAGGTCCTTCTGGAGAGCCAGGCATAAGGGTAAGAATTTTTTCAATAACAATGAAGATTAAACAAATACAATACAAAAGTTGTTGCCTTGAATCTCATCAGTTCAGATACAGTGAATGTTGGACATTAGGGAAGGTCATTTTTGTCTCCTGAAACCTATCTGTGTTCCACCTTTTCTATCATGTTATGTAACTGTGGCCTGCTCTGTTTTTGTTTAGTTATTTTTCTGAGCAGATTATTCAAAACACTTGGCAGCTTTTCAGAAGGAAGTTCCTTTCCCTAACACACATATCTAAACTTATGGCCTGCAGTCCAACATTCTTGATCTGGTTTGAACAAATGTTTTGAGATTTGATCAGTCTGATGAGATTCCCCTTTAACTTTCACAAAGTTTTCAAAAAATCTTTGATGTCTCTGAGATTGTGAGGGGAGAAGTAACATAGTGCTAATATTATTGGATGAGTAATCCAGAGGCCTGGACTAATACACTGGAGTACTGAGTTCAATTCCCGTCACAGCATCTGGGGACATTTAAATTCAGTTAGTAAATCTGGAATAAAATAATAGTCTCATTAATAGTGAGCTTGAAAAAAGTCAGATTGTCAAGAAACCCATCACTAGTAGCCTTCAGAAGAGGGAATCTGCCATCTTGGTTTGGCCCTGCAACTTGGTTGACTCTTAATTGCTCTCTGAAATGACTGTTTAGTAAGGAGAGCAATAAACAGGTTTTAGAATGTTGAACAGTTTTTTTATTCTCTCAATTCAGGGTCCACGAGGTTTGCCAGGAGCTTTAGGACGGCCAGGTGTTAATGTAAGTACAATATACCCATCAGTCTCTGCACTGTGGTAAATGGTGGCAAGGTTCTGAGTTCTCTGATTTCATCCTTGGTTTTATTGCAGGGTATTCCTGGGAGCAATGGAATGCCAGGCCAACCAGGACCACCTGGGGAGCCAGTAAGTAAAAGCTTTTTTTTATTACACTCGAGAAGCCATTGTACAGCTTTTGTCATAAAGACAGGAGAGCATATCATTTATTTTCATTTGTCCTTCAGGTGAAAATGACCATGTTCTCCATCTGTGTTTTTCATGGGTTTCTTGTGGGCATATAAGTGCCTACTGAGACTCACCTGTGTCCATTAGGTTCTGTTACCATTAGGACAGGATACAACATGCATTTGAGTTTTGGACTATTGCTGAATTAGGATTCCTTTCCCTAGTATTTTCTCCCTGCCTTTGATATATGCTTGTTTTCAAACCATTTTTTTTGATTTGCTGATGTCAGGCACAGAGATTTTGGGTGCAGATCTCCCAACTTACAATCAATATCAAAACTCCTAAAATAAGCTCTCTGTGTATACTTGTAGCATTTTCCTCAGCCAACACCAGAATACCACGGAACCAAGTTCTCCACCCAGGCTTCACTTTGGTAAGCAAGTGTCAGCCATTCTGGCCACATCAGCAACCCAACACATTTGTTACTCATAGAGGTACATGTAGCAGAGTGGGTAGGACTATTTCAGTTTGATATCCTTCTTGATCCCAGACCAATATTCACGGTATGTCGAAGGCTGCACTTGATTTAGCACCTCTTACATGTTCCTTATAATAAATACAGATAATGTATTGAAATCATATTGAAATGAGAGGCTGTAAAATGATTCTGCAATGGTGTAGGCTGGCTAAATTGATTTCAGTGTTCTCATATTGGTTAGTCAATATAAAAACCAGCACTGAGGGAGTTTCACCTTGGAGTTAAGTATCCATATTCTAAACATTAGAATTTCTAATGTGTTAAATTTTCAAATAGATGATGGAAATTTATCAGCCAAATTATTGGTGTGACTAATTCTCGTTGCTGTTCAAAACAGACTTTGTGATCTAAATGCTTGGAGGAAGTAATGAGCATGTTAGACAAAGGAGACCAAGTGGACATGATCTATTTGGATTTCCAGAAGGCCTTTAACAAGGAGCCACTCATGGAGCTGTTAAATACAATAAGTCCGTGGTATTAGGGAAAATGTACTGGGATGGATACAGGATTGGTTGACTAGCAGAAGTTTGAGAGTGGGGATAAAGGGATTTTTTCAAGATGGCATTTGGTGACTAATGGAGATCTGCAGGGATCAGTACTGGGACTATTCATGTTATATATTAATGATCTGGGTGTAAGAACTGAGACCATGTTTGCTAAGCTTACAAATGATGCAAAGATAGATAGAGGGACAAGTAGTGTTGAGGAAGTGGGAAGCTTATGGACCAGACCAGACCCCTTCAAAATATTTTAAGATGGTAGCGTACATCCTACTTTTTTTCTTATTTCAAAGGTAAATGTGAAGTGGGTGTTCCGGATGTGATGTAACTGGTCAAATCACTCAACGTTAAGCAAAACACAATGCATTTAAACAGTATAGTTAAAATACAAACAAAAGAAAGAGGAATTTAGTTTACCTTAACTTTTGGAAAACTTAGCTGACTGATAGATACAGTACCTATTACCAATTAACTGTTCAATTATAGCAACATTCCATCAACACACCCTTTGGCAAAAAGATAAATTCAAACACAGATTCTTAGATGCCGTTCAACATCAAGAGAGATCTTAGAGAAAATTCAGAATCATCTACTGAAGCTCCAACTCTTTTGGGACCCAAACAGCTTCTCCCTTCTCCAGCTAAAACAAAAGACTAGGAAGCCTGAGCTGGAAGAACTGGCCACTCCCCTTCCACTTTAAACTGTTTTTAAAAATAAATTCTACAGGCCTTTTAAGTTATTGGTTTAGGCCAGCTCCCATAGCCACTTCAACACCTCTGCCTTTACAACCTCTCTTCAAAAAACCCAGGAAAAAAATAACCTTTTTAAAGTGACAGCATCATCACAGAAAGACTTGAAGAAGTTAGAAGAATGGGCAAAGAATTGGCAAATGGAATATAAGGTGAGAAAGTGTGAGGTTATACACTTTCGTAGGAAGAATGGAAATGTGAACTTTTTTCTAAATGAGAAAAATGTTTCAGAAATCTGAAGCACAAAGCATTTTACGAGTCCTAGTTCAGGATTCTCTTACGGTTAAAATTCAGGTTCAATTAGCAGTTAAAAAGGCAGTACCCATTTCAAGATAGCTAAGTACAAGAGCAAAGATGTACTGCTGAGGCTGTATAAGGCTCTGGTCAGACCATACTTGGAATATTGTGAGCAGTTGGAGTCCCATATTTAAGGAAGGATATGCTGGCATTGAAGGGGGGCAAAGGAGGTTGACAAGAATAATCCCAGATATGAAGAGCTTTTCATATGAGGAACAGTCGAGAACTCTGGGTCTGCACTTAATGGAGTTTAGAAAGATGAGAAAGGGTTTCATTGAAACATAGAGAGTACTGAGAAACTTGGATAGAGTGAATATGGAGAAGATGTTTCCATTAGTAGGAAAGGCTAGGGCCCGAGGGCGCAGTCCTCAGAGTCAAGGGCAACTCTTTAGAATTAAGATGAAGAAAAATTCAGCCAGAGGATAGTGAATCTGTGGAACTGAATTGCCACAGAAGGCTATAGAGGCAAAGTCATTGAGTGTATTTAAAGAAGAGATCAATAGGTTTTTGATTAGGAAGCAGATCAAAGGTTATGGAGAAAAGGCAAGAGAATAGGGTTGAGAAACATATCAGCCATGATCAAATAGCAAAGCAGGCACAATGCACTGAATGGCCTAATTCTGCTCCTATACCTTATGGTCTTATAGTCTAAAAGGTGCTGTTGACATTTACAGTAGAAACTGTTGAACTTTCAATCAAGCTGCCATCAGGATTGGAAAAGAAATCATTTCCCAGTTTCCTGTTCTTAGCTACCTTGAAGGCATTCAGGTCAAGCACGAAGTGAAAATTGCAATCAATTGTCAAGCAGCATAGAGAGACAATCGCAGAGTCTTTTGCTCAAATAATATTAGTAACAATATGGATTTTCTAAACAAGTTGTTAGGTTTCATGGTCACTTTGTGTTGTCAGACTGGTGTGCATCAGATTGCTTTTGAATTTCCCATCATGTGTTTTGGCCACTTTAACATTGGCATTTTATAGTGATTAATATAATGATTAGCTTGCATATAGCATAGCCATTGTTGCAGACTCGACAAGTATAGCAACTATTGTCATAATGGCATGAAAGACACTGGATAATTTAATGCTTTCAGGTTGTTTATAAAGCAGAGGTAACAATATCATTTCATGTAAGCTTTTTTTTTGCTGTATAGATTTGGTTCATGATAGGCAAATTACATCTTAATTACTATTTTAGTGAAAACTGGCACCCAGCATGCTTGCTCGATGTGGGAAGCTGGGCACATTTCCAGTACCCGGGTCCTGCATGTGTGCAAGAAGTATCACAAACCGCAACTCGTAGAAGCCTGAATTTTGGAGTTGGAGCGGCATCTGGGGATACCGTGGAGCATTCACGAGGTGGAGAGTATTATGGATAAAACATACAGAAAGGTAGTCATACCATAGACTCAGAATCCACAGGCAGGAAGGGAATGGATGACCAACCGGTAGAGCAGAAAAGGCTAAGCAGGCAGTGCAGGAATTTCCTGTGGCTATTCCCAGCAAAGCGGATATACAGTTTTGGATACTGTTGAGAGGAATGGACTCTCAGAGGATAATAGCAGCAGCTAAATTCATGGTGCCATGGTTGGCTCTGCTGCAGAGGAAGGGAGAAATAGCCATAGAAATGCTATAGTTACGGGGGATTCAATTGTAAGGGGAATTGATAGGCGTTTTTGTGGCTGCAAACAAGAGTTCAGGATGGTGTATTACCTCCCTAGTGCTTGGGTGATGGATGTCTTGGAGTGGTTGCAGGACATTCTGGGGGGGAGGGCGAACAGCCAGTGGTCATGCTACAATTTGGCATGAACAACATAAGTTTAAAAAAAAGTGATGAGGTCCTAAAAGCAGAACGTAGAGAACTAGGAAGAAAGTTGAAATGTAGGAACTCAAAGGTAGATACTACCAGTACCACAAGCTAGTCAGAGTAGAAACAGTAGGATATATAGGAGGAAAATGTGGCTGAAAAGATGGTATGATGGGGAGGGTTTCAGATTCATGGGACATCAGAACCGGTTCTAGGGGAGGTAGGACCTGTACAAACTAGAGGGGGTAAGCCTGGGCAGGACTGGGACTGATGTCCTTTGGCAGGGTGGTTGAGGGGTACTTGCTAGAGTGGTTGGGTGGTTTTAAACCAGTATGGCAAGGGGATGGGAACCAGAGGAGTAGGGCAGTAAATGCAGAACTTGTGGGAGAGATAGGAATCAAGGCAAACGTGACTAAGAATAAGAACAGGCAGCAAAACACTGCTGAAAAGAGCAGGGGAGGTGGTCCGAAACGCATGTGTTTCAATGAAAGAAGTATAATAGGCAAGGGAGATGAACTTAGAGCTTGGTTAGTACTTGGAACTATGATATTATTGTGAATAGGGTGACTTGGCTAAAAGAGGGACAGGACTGGCAGCTAAATGCTCCAGGATTTAGATGTTTCAGGTATGATAGAAAGGGATGTAAATGGGGTGGGGGAGTTGCGTTACTAGTAAAGTAGTATCTCACAGCTATACTGAGGAAGGATACATCAGAGGATTCGTGCAGCGAGGCAGAAAGGTAGAACTCAGGAATAGGAAAGGTGAAATCCCAATGTTGGGGGTATACTATAGGCTTCCCAACAGCGAGCAAGAGATAGTGGAGAGAATATGTATGCAGATTTTGGAAAGATATAAAAACAGCAGGGTTATTGTCCTGGGTCTCAATTTATGCTAGTGGCTTGGATGGGGCAAAATTTGTAAGGACCATTCAGGAGGATTTCTTGACACAGTCTGTAAACGATCCAACCAGGGAAGAGATTGTACTGGACCTGGTTTTGGGAAATGAACCCAGCCAAGTGAGTGAAATTTCAGTGCGGGGAGCATTTTGTGTGTAGTGACCATAATATGGTAAATTTTAAGGATGGATGGATAAGGAAAACAGCCATCCTCAAGTGAAGATGTTAAACTGGGGGAAGGCAAACTACAACATTAGGCAGGAACTGGAGAATTTTGATTGGAGGCAGCAGTTTGAGTGTAATCTACATCAGATATGTGGTAGTATTTCAAACAGCAGTTGATAAGAGTTCAAGAGCAGCACATTCCTGCCAGAATGAAGGATAGGTATGGCAAGGTACGTAAACTTTGGATGATGAGGGGTGTTATGACCTTGGTCAAAAAGCATACATAAGGTCTAGGAGGATGAGAACCAATGAAGCCCTTGAAGTATATAAAGAAAGGAGGAAAGAACTTAAACAAGGAATTGGAAGATCATGAAAAGTCATTAGCGAACAGAGTTAAGGAGAATCCCAAGACTTCTTATACATATATAAAAAGCAAGAGGTAGCCAAGGAAAGGATTGGCCCACTCAAGGACAAAAGAGAGAATCTTTTTGTGGAGCCAGAAGAGGTAGGTGAGGTCCTAAATGAACACTTTGTGTCAGGATTCACCAAAGAGAAGGAATTTGTGTCTGATGGTCTCAGGGAAGGGAGTGTCGAACGTCTTAGCCAAGTTGCTATTAAAAAGGAAGAGGTGTTGTCCGTCTTAAAAAGTATTAAGGTAGATAAGTCCCTGGGTCTTGATACGATCTGTCCCAGAATATTGAGGGAGGCAAGAGAACAAATTGCTGGAGCATTGACAAACATTTTTGTATCCTCTTTGACTACAGGTGAGGTCCCAGAGGACTGGAGAATAGCCAATGTTGTCTCATTGTTTAAGAAGGGTAGCAGAGATAATCCAGGAACTTTCAGGTCTGCAACCTCACATCAGCGGTAGAGAAATTATTGGTAAAGATTCTCAAGGACAAAATATACGTTGAGAAGTAAATGGACTTAAGTGATAGACAGCATGGTTTTGTGCAAGGGAGGTCATGCCTTATATTGATCGAGTTTCTTGAGGAGGTGATAAAAATGATTGTTGAGGGAAAAGTGGTTGATGTTGTTAACATGAACCTTAGTAAAGCCTTTGACAAGGTAGACAAAAGATGAAGTCACATGGTATCAGGGTAAGCTGACAAAATTGATGCAGAACAGGCTTAGTCTTAGGAGACATAGGGTAGCAGTAGAAGGATGCTTTTTGGAATGGAGGGTTGTGACTGGTGGTGTTCCACAGGGATCAGTGCTAGGACCCTTACTTTTCATGGTCTACAGAAATGATTGGAGGAAAACATAGCTTGTCTAATTAGTAAGTGTGCAGATGATACAAAGATTGGTGGAGTTGAGAATAGTGAGGAGGTTGTCACAAGATACAGCAGGATATAGATCAGTTGGAAGCATGGGCAGAAAATGACAAATGGAATTAAATCCAGAAAAATGTGAGATGATACATTTTGGAAAGTCAAATACAGGTGGTCAAGTACAGTATAATGGACCAGGTCAGACCCCATCAAAACATTTTAAGAATGTTTTAAAAATATTTTAGCCCAGACGCTAACTTTTTTCTTATTTCAAAGGGAGATGTGAAGTGGATATTCCAGGAGTGACACAGCTGGTCAAACCATTTGGCTTTAAGCAAACAGAATTTATTTAAACACCATAGTTAAAACAAGAACAAAAGAAAACAGAATTTAGAATAAACTTAACTATTTGCAAACTTAACCGACTTCATATAGCAACTTAACCAAGCAGCTGTTCCAATTCCCACAACATCCCATAAATACACTCCTTGGCAAAACATAAATTTAAACTCAGGTTCTAACGGGTAGGAGAAAACAACTTGCAAAGAAATTTCGAGGGAAAGACAGTCAGGAACCATCTGCTGAAGCTTGGAACCTTTCTCCACGCAGCTGCTTCTTACTGTTGCAATTAAAAGAAACTAGAAAATGCCTGAACTGGCAGATCTGACCAGTCACCTGACATTGTTAAACAAGCTCTTGCCCAGACATTTCAGCATCTCTGACTTTAGGGACCGCTCTTGAAAAAAAACAGCATCGTCACAACAGTGAATGGCAGAACCCTTAGGAGTATTCAAATGCAGAGGGATCTAGATGTACAGGTCCATAGTTTACTGAAGGTGGTAGCAAAGGTAAATAAGGTAGCAAAAAAGGTCTATGGTATGCTTGCCTTCATTAGAAGGGGCATTGAGTGTAAGGATAGGCAAGTTATACTGCAGCTTTATAGGATTTTAGTTAAACTACACTTGTAATGTTATATACAGTTCTGGTCACCACACTACCAGAAGATGCTTTGGAGAGGGTACAGATAAGATTTACCAGGATGTTGCAAGGTATGGGGGATTTTAGCTATGAAGAAAGGTTGGATAGAATGGGTTTGTTTGCACTGGAACTCAGGAGATTGAGGGCGATCTGATACAAGTTTATAAGATGGCATGGAGAGAGTGGAAAGTATAAGGCTTTTTCCCAGGTTGGAGGGATCAATTTAAAGAGGATACAGGTTCAAAGTGCAGGGAGGAAAATTTAAAAGAACTGTGCAAGGCATATTTTTGACACAAAGGATAGTGAGTGCCTGGAACACGTTATCAGAAGAGGTGATGGAAGTAGACACAGTAACAGTGTTCAAGAAACACCTTGATGAAAAAATGAACAGGAAGGGAATGGAGGGATACAGATCCTGTAAGTAAAGACAGTTTTAGTATGGATGGTCAAAATATGTCAGCACAGGCTTGGAGGGCCAAAGGGTCTGTTTTGTGCTGTATTATTCCTTGTTCTAAGACATTGGACATTCACAACAACTGCTCAATGGCCCATAGGATAAGTGTGATCATCAGGCCACAATTCGTAATATTTGCTATTAAGTTGCATGTGGAGAACATAATATTGTAAATCTGTTTCATTCTTTGTGTACAGAAATACAGTGTAGTATTATTTTATTGAGTGTATGCTGAGATGTCCACAATAGTATTTGGAGGATTGGCATATCACTGGGGCTTCTGTCCTCCTGATGGTTTTTCTCACTTTTCCAAGTGTTTCTGTTTTATTTCAGTCTGCACTGCCTCTTATGGGAGACATAGGTGCCTTGCTAAAGGTAAGTAAGCAATATGTCTGCAGTGATCTAAAATACTGGGCAAAGACACAGAAAGGCGAGTCTTCAATCTTCTACTATTAAGTAGATGTATATCACCTGGTTTTCCAGACAATATTCAATAAAGATGCCACATAAATGCTTAATAGATAAGAGCTCATGGAGTTGAGGATAAGATATATTAGCATGGATAGACGATTGGTTCATAGGCATTTTCAAGTTAGCTGGCTATGATTTGTAAAGGGTCCCAAAAGTCAATGTTTTTTACAATCATCATTGCAATTTGGATGCAGTGACATCAATTAATGCGCCTAATTTTGCTCATGATAAAAGAAGCAGGGCAGAATGTAAACTATGAGGAACCCAGAAAGATTGAAAAGAAATATGGATAGGTCCAATGAATAGACAACAAGATGATATATGGAGTATTACATGGGGAAGCAGAAAAATTATTCATTGTGGTCCATAATAACAGAAAAGCAGAATGTTTCTTAAAATGTGTGTTTCTAGTAAATGTTGATGTTCAAAGGCATTTGGGTATTCTAATACTTGACCATAGAACATAGAAAAGTACAGCACAATACAGGCTCTTTGGCCCATGATATTGTGTGGATCTTTTATCCTACTCTAAGATCAAACTAACGTATATACTCCACATTTTACCGTCATCCATGTGCCTAACCAAAAGTCGCTTAAAAATCCCTACTGTATCTCACTCTACTACCACTGTTGGCAGTGCATTCCACACACCCACCACTCTCTGTATAAAGAATGTGCCTCTAACATCTCCCCTAAACCTTCCTCCAATCACCTTAAAATTATGCCCCCTTATGATAGCCACTTCAACCCTGGGAAGAAGTCTCTGGCTATCCACTCATCATCTTGTACACCTTTATCAAGTCACCTCCCATCCTTCTTTGTTCCAATGAGAGAAGCTCTAGTGCCCTCAAACTTTCTTCATAAGACATGCTCCAGTTCAGGCAGCATCCTGGTAAATCTCCTCAGCACCCTCCCTAAAGCTTCCACATCTTTCCTATAATGAGGCAACCAGAACTGAACAAAATATTCCAAGTGTGGTCAAACCAGGGCTCTACAGAGCTCCAACATTACCTCGTGGCTCTTAAACTCAATTCTCCAATACATATCCATCTCTTAAAAACCCTAACAACTTGGATGACAGCTTTGAGGGCTGGATAGACATGGATCCAAGATCCCTCTGTTCCTCCACACTGGCAAGAATCCTGACTTTAACCCTGTAATCTGCATTCAAATTCAACCTTTCAAAATGCATCACTTCATACTTTTCCATGTTGAACTCCAGTTCTCAGCCCAGATCTGCATCTTGTCAATGTCTGGTTACAACTTTCAACAGTCCTCCACACGATCCACAACTCCACCCACCATCATGATGTTGGGAAACTCACTAATCCACCCTTTCACTTCCTCATCCAAGTCATTTATAAAAATTACAAAGAGCAAAGATCCCAGACCAGATCCCTGCGGAACACCACTGGTCACCAAGCTCCAGGCTGAATACTTTCCATCTACTACCAACCTTGGTCTTCTATGGGCCAGCCAATTCTATATCCAGACAGCCAAATTTCCCTGTATCCCATGCCTCCTTACTTTCTGAATGAGCCTCCCATGGGGAATCTTATCAAATGCCTTGTTAAAATCCATACACACCATATCCACTGCTCTACCTTCATCCATGTGTTTTGTCACATCCTCAAAGAATTGAATAAGGTTTGTGAGGCTGAGCTGCCCCTCGCAAAGCTATGCTGACTGTCTCTAATCAAGCTATGCATTTCCAAATAACTATAAATACTATCTTTCATAATCCTCTCCAATAATTTGTCCACCACCAACATAAGACTGACTGGTTTGTATTTCCCAGAGTTATCCCTATTCCCTTTTTTTAACAAGGGAATACCATTTGCCACCATCCAATCATCTGGTACTACTCCAGTAGACAGTGAGGATGCAAAAATCATTGCCAAAGGTGCAGCAATCTCTTACCTCGCTTCCCATAGTAACCTTGGGTATATCCTATCTGGCCCAGGGACCTTAGCTATCCTCACGCTTTTCAAAATTTCCAGTACGTCTTCCTTCTTAACATCAACCTGCTCAAGCATACAGCCTGTTTCACTCTGTCCTCACAAACGACAACATCCCTGTCACTAGTGAATACTGAAACAAAGTATTCATTAAGGACCTCCCCTACCTCCTCCGACTTCAGGCACAAGTTCCCTCCACTATCCCTGATCATCCCTACCTTCATTCTGGACATTTTCTTGTTTCTCACAGAAGTGTAGAATGCCTTAGGTTTTTCCTTAATCCTACCCACCAAGATCTTTTCATGCCCCCTTCTAGCTCTCCTAAGTCCATTCTGCGGTTCCTTCCTAGCTACTTTATAACTCTTTAGAGTCCTGCTTGCTCCTTGCTTCCTCAACTTTAAGTAATCTACCATCTTCCTCTTGACTGAATGTTCCACATCTCTTGCCATCCAAGGTTCCTTCATCCTACCATCCCTTTCTTGCCTCAGTGGGACAAACCAACGCAGCACTCACAACAAGTGCTCTCTAAATAATCTCAGTTTTCAGTTATTCAATTCTCTGAGAATATCTGCTCCCAATTTATGCTCCACCGTTCCTGCCTAATAGCAATTTAATTTCCCCTCCTCATAAATACTTTCCCATATCATCTACTCCTATCCCTCTCCATGAGTATAGTAAAGATCAGGAAGTTATAGAACATAAAGCATAGAACATTACAATGCAGTATAGCCCTCGATGTTGCGCTGAGCTGTGAAACCAATCTGAAGCCCATCTAACCTACACTATTCCATTTTTGTCCATATCTCTGCCCAATGACCATTTAAATGCCCTTAGCGTTGGCGAGTCTACTATTGTTTCAGGCGGTGCGTTTCATGCCCTACTACTCTCTGAGTAAAGAACTACTTCTGGTATCTGTCCTATATCAATCACCCCTCAATTTAAAGCTATGCCCCTTCATGCTACCTATCAACATCGAGGAAAAAGGCTCTCACTGTCCACCCTATCTAACCCTCTGATTATATGTCTCAATTAAGTCACCTCTCAACCTTCTCTCTAATGTAAACAGCCTCAAGTCCCTCAGCCTTTCCTCATAAGACATTCCCTCCATACCAGGTAACATCCTAGTAAATCTCCTCTGAAACCTTCCACATCCTTCCTATAAGGTGGCAATCAGAACTGTATGCAAGACTCCAGGTGTGGCTGCACCAGAATTTTGTACAGCTGTAGCATGGTCTCATGGTTCTGAAACTCAATCCCTCAACTAATAAAATCTAACACATCGTATACCTTCTTAACAGCCCTATCAATCTGGGTGGCAACTTTCAGGGTCTATGTACATGGACACCAAGATCCCTCTGCGCATCTACACTATCAATAATCTTACCGTTGGCCCAGTACTCTTTATTCCTATTGCTCCTTCCAAAGTGAATCACCTCACACCTTTCCACATTAAACTCCATTTACCACCTCTCAGACCAGCTCTGCAGCTTATCTATGTCCCTCTGTAACCTACAACATCCTTCTGCACTATCAACAACTCTACCAACCTTAGAGTCATCCGGAAATTTACTAACCCATCCTTTACACCCTCATCCAATTGGTTTATAAAAATGACAAACAGCAGTGGACTCAAAACAGATCTTTGCGCAACACCAGTAGTAACTGAAATGCTCTCCCACCGAGAGATCTGACACCGAACTGGGTCATTGCCACGCACTAAATCCAATATGGCCTACCCTCTAGTCAGCCTATCTACATATTGAATCAGGAATCCTTTCTGGACACACCTGACAAACTCTGCTCCATCCAAACTATTTGCACTAAGGAAGTGCCCATCAATATTAGGGAAGTTGAAGTCACCCATCACAACAACGCTGTTACTTCTGCACCTTTCCAAAATCTGCCTCCCAATCTGCTCCTTTGTATCTCTGTTGTTATAGGGGTGTGTATTGAAAACTCCCAATAAAGTGATTGCTCCTTTTTTGTTTCTGACTTCTGTTTCTGTGCTGTACATCTTTATGACTCTATGACTCAAGGGACAAACTCTCCTCAACCACCTCCCTTTCTACAGCTGTGATACTATCCCTGATTAGCAAAACCACTCCCCCACTTCTTTTACCTCCCTCACGTTTGAAACATCTAAACTCAGAACATCCAACAACCATTCCTACCCCTGTGATATCCAAGTCCCTGTAATGGCCACAATATCGTAGCTCCAAGTACTGATCCATGCTCCAAGTTCATCACCCTTATTCTTGACAATTTTTCTGTAAAAGTAGACACATTTTAATCCATCACACTGACTGAAAATTTGCCCTATCAACTGCCTATCCTTCCTCAGCACGCTGTATCTGCTTGTACACCAGCTACCCATACTCTGGTCCGTAGCTCCGGTTTCAATCCCATTGGCCAACTTGGTTAAACCCTCCAAAAGAGTTCTAGCAAACCTCCCACCCAGGATATTGGTATCCCTCCAGTTCATTTGCAACCCATCTTCCTTGTACATGTCCAGAAGTTAACCCAATTATCCACATATCTGAAGCCCTCCCTCCTACACCAATTCTGAGCCGCGAACACTCGCTCTCTGTTCTCGAATACAATCAAGAAAGTCAGTATGCAGATACAGCAAGCAATTAAGAAAACAGGTTAATCCTTATTGCAATTGGATGGGAGCACAGGAATAAAGAAATCTTGCTATAATGTACAAGGCATTATTGAGACAATTCCCAGAAAACTATGTGCAGTTTTGGTTTCTTTATTTAAGGAGCATGATTATATTGGAGATAGTGCAGCAAAGGTTTACTAGATTAATCCCTGGGATATTCTATGACGAGAGGCTGAATAAATTGAGTTTGTCTTCTCTGGAGTTCAAAACGAGGGGCAACCTCAATTCAAAGAGAAATTGATTCCTTTGGTTGAGGATTCTAAAACATGAGGCACAATAGTGGTTGATCATTTAGGACTGAAATGAGAAATTTCTTCTCTCAAAGGATTGTGAATCATATGTACCTTGAATGTACAATCCTCTTAGAGTGCATACTCTTACTGAAAAATCTTCTATCTTCTATCTTTATTTTTTCATTACATTGTTTCCTTGTTCCCTGTGTAGAATGCTTGCAGTAGTTGCCTGACCAGCAGCCATGGAGGCTTCTCAGGATTACCTGGAATGAAAGGTGACCGAGGTCTACCTGGGATTCCCGGAGCTGATGGGCGTGATGGCAGACAGGTAAAGGGACATTTAGAATTAAGCTAACAAGTGTGGTTCATTCTTGTTGAGATGGGTAGTTTCTAAATGATACAAATGCTTACTTGTATGTAAGTGGAAGTCCATTCTGGCAGATCAATCAACGAATTGGCTACAACCAGACAATTAATAAAATGTGGTACATACTTGTCCAGGACTCCACAGCTCATGAAAGTCTGTCACTAAATCAAACTATTATAGTAGTTTTGACTTGCCTTCCTTTTAGCCAAAAGTTGCTGGGAATTTTCATGATTCCAGGTAGCATACTTGCAAGGTTTCTCTCGGTTCATCATAGAATCATACAACATTGGAGTCTACTTGGTCTCTTGTAGCTTTGCCAGCTCTTTGAATGCAAAAGAAATAGCACAAACCAAATCCATATCCTCTTTCAACTGATTGGACAAGGACCACTGTTACAGAGAACCCCACCAGCTGAAATTTTCCCTCCAAGCCACTCACCATCCTAATTTGAAATATATCACTGTTCCTTCAGTGTCACTGGATCAAGACCTTGGAACTCCATCCCCGATGGTATTGTGGATCTATCTAATCCAAATGGACAATAGAGGTTTATAAGTCAATGCATCACCATGTTCTTCAGTGCAATTTTGGATGGCTTGCCAGCCAGCAACACCCACATCCTATGGATTAATTTTAAAAAAACAACCAAGTCTGCTCATTCGCATTAAGCCTTTTCTTCCTGTTTGGAATTTAATCTGTTTCCACTGCCCTGATTACATCTGTTTACTGACTCCCTGCCATTGTGAATGCTTTCTCCTTAATTATTTTTTCATTTAAATGGATATTATATTGGCGATTTCATTTATATGAATGAGAAATAGACGATTTCATGAGTATCCAGGGCCATACCGAGGTAGCAGTGCAGGAGCAGAAAACTTAGAAAGATAGAGAATTGGAGCAAGAGTAGTCCATTCAGCCCTTTGAGCCTGCTTTGCCTTTCAATAGGATCATGGTGGATCTTGCGTCTTAATGCACATTCCCATCTTCGCCCCAATGCCCTTAAAGCTTTTAAAAAGTAAAATAAAAAAAATTATATTAAATATAAAGGAGAAAGGGCTAACAACTAATGAAAAATAATTATTACCAATGTCACCAACATGGGCAATAGGAGGGAAAGCTAGGTGGTAAAGGGAATAATGTCAAAGTTGTATACTCACATGCTTAACTGTTATTGAGAATACAGTCAGGGAATAAGAGGTCTCATGGACAAGATGAAATGAGGGAGGTCATGAGGAGAGATTGGAGAGAAATCTGACAAAGATGTAAGCTCAGGGTTAAGTGAGGTACCTTTTAAGGGTGGTTGGCCCAGTAGGTTAGTGGAATGGGAGGGAAGTGGCAGAGGTAGTTGATCACATGATCCCAATGTTAGCAAAAAAGCAATCCCTAGGATCTTTGAAGAAGATGGTTTCCAGGAGAGAAAAGAAACCAGGGTTACATTTACATTCCAGGATAATTCTGGAATAGTGAGCAGATTTTGCAGATGAAGAAAAGAGTCAACAGTGCTTTACACAGTCAAGTCAGATTTGGTGGTACACATTCATTGATGCATTCATTGAAACACAGATATGGAGTGCAATGGGGGAACAATCAGGGTGTGACAATTTATTAGACTTGAGGGCATCACATATAATGCTGATAGAGTGATGTGATAGAGCAAGTCAATTTTGAAGGCTGCACATTTGGAATTCTGGAAGTGAAGGGTTAAATGAATGAGTAGGAGTGATCATTTTTGCAGGAATGGGTATAGTAGGAGGTGAGCTTGGCACTTGGAAGGCGTGATTGATACAAGGGCTGATATGAGGGTAAAGTCTCTGATTGTTCCCTCTCAAAAGAGAATATCAATCAATGACAAGATGGATGCAGTATATTCCCACTGTGTACATAGCCTGTACATTCATCCAATACAGCTTAAATGTACATCTTTGTCTTTTGAATGAACGTTGCAATTATTTTCTCATAGGGTGATCCAGGACCAAGGGGGCCACCTGGAATTCCTGGATTAGATGGACAAAAGGTCTGTATGATACTCTTCTTAACACAATGTTTCAACTTTCCATTTTATAATAATAAGAACAAGGCAGAAAACAAAGTACAGGCAGATAAACTTTTACAATGTAATCATTTGAATTTCCACTGGCCTTTGGCATCCCAGGGCACCTCCCAGGAGTGTTATTGAGCAAAATTACTGGGAGTATAGTTTAGTACATGTGAGTGAAAGTTGGTCAAAGGTTTGGGTTTACATTGGTTTGCCTTGTAAGAGGCAAGAGAGCTTGTGAGGTTTAGGGAGAAAATTCCAGACCTTGCAGGCATAGGCAGTGAAAAATGTGACTGCCATAGGTGGAGTGACTTAGTTATAGATACACTGGAAGCCAGAATTAGAGAAACATTGGAGATTATAGCAAGATGACCCTGAAAATCACAATTTGAGGTTAATGACCATCTTTTCCAAAGGGATAATCTCTCATAGCAATCAACTTGATCTTTGTATCGGCCAAGAACACTAACCAGTAATTTGTCCCAGTAACAAAGTGAGCCCACCATTTGGGGCTGTCATGCCCACAGAAATAATTCCACACTTCAGTCGGTAAAGGGTTTTCAATGCTTGCATGCAAAGAGGTAGTCAATGAAGATTCCAACCAGTTGCAACTATTTATTCGCAGGACTCCAATTTTGATACAACAAGGGGCTCATTAACCAAAACAGGCCAATGTATTTGATACCTGTTAACAAGCCCCAATTTTAACAGAGTGGTCAACCAAACTGCCTGCTCAGAATTAGCAAATGTATTACAACCCTTCCCATCATTAAAACATTGTGGGTTCCTCATTAATAAATTCAACTAGTGGTCAATTTGGTTCTGGATACAGGTTTTAGCTAAATGTCTTAGAAGTCACACCCAGTGGCAATATGTATAGTGCCAGTTTCACAAATTGACTTGAATGACTGGAATTTGCATTTTCAGAGTCATTAAGTTCTATGAAGCATTTTGTGTGGTGCTATTCCCAGCCACTTCTGAGCTCCTATTTCACTCCTTTCTGATATTTTATCCCACTTATCCACCTTAAAAATTCATTTATTGTGAGTACAGCTTTCCTCATATTTTTACATAGAAGAACAGTTAGAGGAAGGGAAGCCACAGCACCCTGAAAAACCTTGCCAAGTTTCTATTGTGGGAAGCCAGTTGGCAAAGGATGGAACTGGAGTCAATGTTTACACACAGGTCCATAAATATTTATTTGCAGAGGTACATATTACAAGCACACATCCTAACCCAACAACTACAATTTCGATCTTGTCTATTTATAGAGACTCAAGTGAATCACCACATGAAATCTCTGAATCACCACATGAAATCTCTGAAACCTATTAGTCTATAATTAATGGCAAGGAGCAGGTTGAAATTTTAGGAAGTAGCAAAGGAAAGGAGTCTCAAGCAGTTTGGAGGATCCTATCAGTCAAGATGTACCTGGCATATTTCAAACGAACAGGGCAGGGACAAGATTATATATCACCAGGAAAGGTTTGAGGGTTGAAGCAGTCTGCTGTAGTATGATATGCTCTTAACCTCTTTGCCGTTAAAGTGACCACAGAAATTAGCTTCAGAAGATTAGTCAGGATGTAAAATATACCAAAGAATGATCAGAAAAATTAAGGAGAATTTAAAATATGATAGAAAACCAGCTGGAAATATATAATCAGATAGTAAGACATTTTACAGGTGTTTAAAAAGGAACAAGTCAGGAAGTTAATTGTGGAAAATAAGATAATGGTGGATGATATTTTACATCTGTTTTCATTGTACAAGTAACATCCCAGAAATAATTGTGAATTGGGTTAGGGAGCAAGTAAAAGCCAGGAGATAAATTAAAACAATTATATTCACCACAGTAAAGGGACTGAGAACATTATTAGAATTGAAAGCTGACAGGCTCCCAGGTCCTGATGGGCTTTATCCTAGGGTCTTAAATGACATGACTTCTGAATTCGGAGATGCCGGTGTTGGACTGGGGTGTACAAAGTTAAAAATCACAAAACACCAGGTTATAGTCCAACAGGTTTAATTGGAATCAGGTGATTGTGGAGGGCTCGATCTTAACACAGAATTTATAGCAAAAATTTGCAGTGTGATGTAACTGAAATTATACATTGAAGAATTGATCGTCTGTTAAGCCTTTCATTTGTTAGAATACAGTGATAGTTTCACTTCTTTCATGTGTAAATCACAAAACCCTTTTTTTTAAAGTTGCATTCTCGGGTTAGCTGTTAACAATGGTGATAGCTAGACAATATGTTGAAGGTGTTGGCCCCCTGTGTTCTCTGTCTATGACCTGATGCTTAGATTGATTCCAATCTAAAAAGTGAGATAACAGAGTTTTACACAAATTCATGCAATTTTTGAGCTCAGAGTTCTACATGAATGTATGTGGTTTTTGAGCAAAGTGCAATGTAACTCTGAAAGTACCAAAAAAATTCACCACACAAAATATATGTGTGCATGTGGGTCTTTGTGTGTGTGTGTGTGTGTGTGTGTGTGTGTGTGTGTGTGTGTGTGTGTGTGTGTGTGTGGTGAGTGCAGAGTGTCTTAAGTCTGTGAGGGGGTGCATGTGTGGGTGTCTGTGTGCGCATCTGTGTGTATCTGTGTCCGTGTGTATGTGAGATTGTGTGTGTGTAGGAATATCTGTGTGTGTGTGTGTAGTGCAATGGTGATCACCTGTAATGTGACATGAACCCAAGGTCCCGGTTGAGGCCCTCCCTATGGGTACTGAACTTAGCTATCAGCCTCTGCTCGGCCACTTTCCTCTGCTGCCTGTCCCGAAGTCCACCTTGAAGGATGGTCACCCGAAGGTCCGAGGCTGAATGTCCTGGACCACTGAAGTGTTCCCCAACTGGGAGGGAACTCTCCTGTCTGTTGATTGCTGTGCGGTGCCCATTCATCCGTTGTCGTAGCCTTTGCTCAGTTTCCCCAATGTACCATGCCTCCGGGCATCCCTGCCTGCAACGTATAAGATAGACAATGTTGGCTGAGTCACATGAATACCTGCCATGTACACGGTGGGAGGTGTTCCCACGCGTAATAGTGGTATCTATGTCCACAATCTGACATGTTTTGCAGCGTCCACCGTGACAGGGTTGTATGGAGTTGTCCTGAGAGCCGGGCAGTTTGCTACGAACAATGATCTGTTTGAGGTTTGGCGATTGTTTAAAGGCAAGTAGTGGAGGTGTAGGGAAGGTCTTGGTGAGGTGCTCATCCTCATTGATGATGTGTTGCAGGTCACGAAGAATATGGAGTAATTTTTCAGCCCCTGAGAAGTATTGAACAACGAAGGGTACCCTGTCAGTTGCAGCCCGTGTCTGTCTCCTGAGGAGGTCATTACGGTTCCTTGCTGTGGCACGTCGGAACTGGCAGTCGATGAGTTGAACATCATACCCCGTTCTTGTGAGGGCATCCTTGAGTACTTCCAGGTGTCCGTCACGTTCCTCCTCATCTGAGCAGATCCGGCGTATGCGTAGGGCTTGTCCATAGGGAATGGCTGTTTTAATATGTTTTGGGTGGAAGCTGGAAAAGTGTAGCATTGTGAGGTTGTCTGTAGTGACTTCTGAAGCAATAGATGCAATAGCTTTAACTTTGCCAAATCCCAAGATTCTAGCAAAGTCCCATTGAACTGGAAAATAATGAATGGACTTCTTTATTCAGGAAAGGAGTGGGACAGAAAGCAGGAAGGTACAGGCCAGGTAGCTGAACGTCTGTTCTCAAGAAAATGCTGTTGACATCAGATCTACCTCTGAAATCAGTGTTTAAATGAGTTCATCATTTGCTTCCACAGGGAAACAAAGGCGAACGAGGATTCCCTGGGCTTGTAGGAGAAAAAGGAGACAGAGTAAGTGCTTAATGATCCTAAGTCTGTTTAGATGCTTCAGATGATGCATTGTGAGATGGTACATTGAAATGCTGGCATAAATGAAATGAGTTGCCTGGTCTATCTCTGTGCTGAAATAAACAAAGCCAAGTTCAGAATAAACCGTGTATCCAGCTATGTGGAATGATGAGTGTTGAATAAAACCCATTGCATAACGAGGCCTCAAAACAAAATAGAAGAGCCTCAGTATCACACCATTCTGAGGTGCAACTTACTTTGGGCACCTTGTAACAGAGTTCCTATGAGAATCTTTCATTATGGTTCTTTGAGAATGTTCTATTTTGGAAGCCTCATTCTTAGATTAAGAGAAAGGACATACAAAATAATCTAACTTTTAATAAAGTATTCATTACCAATTTAAAAAATCAAATTTCCTGATTCTGGAACCTTCTACCAACTAGGCCTTAGTTACATCATGCTATTTGCAATTTTTTTGAATAGTTCCATTCACCTTTACAAAACTTTGGGCCCGTTTGGGATTTTCTCTGGAGCTGCTCATCTCAGGGAAACTTGTGCATATTAAAAGCCCACACACTTGCCATGACTGAAAGGGTGTCCGACATGTCAAAATTGGTGGAGCTGACCAGAAGTTACAATCTATTTCTCCGCTTTCCTTCCTGGATCAAGCATGCAGAATCAAGAGAACTCCCAGTTTCATAAACACATCCTTTAAGTATGGCCTTTGGCACTCCTCAATTTCAGTCCCAGGCTGAGGTGGTTTGGTGATTGAGATGTGGGGGAAGGTCATTGCCATGCTGTATTGAGAAGGACTGAGGAAGCTGCCAAGTTTTCATTGGGGTGATTGGGCTGGGCAGTAAGCTTGTCTTCACCTCTGCCACTGTGTCTAGTCGAATAAAATAATAAAATATAGAACATTCCACCACCCCTCAGCCCTTAGCCACCTCAGTCCCTACAAAGTGCCTATGGTCCATGCATGCCACCCTATGCCACCCTATGCATCCCCATGGCCCCCATACAGTTCAATGGCAACTTAGTACCAATTCGTATCTACCCATATTCTACCCACCACACTTTCACCCTTCATCTACCTTGCAAACTCACCTCATATCTAGTCAAGGGGAAAAAAAAAGAAGCTTCTTTAATTAATTGCAGACTGCACTGCTGCGAAAGTCACTCATTTATAAAAGCTAATTTTCACAATTCTTGACAGATCTGACACTTCTTTGAAGGTCTGACACTTCTTTGACAGTTTTGATACATTTTTGACATCTTCGCAGTTCTGAGGGGTTTATGCATCTTTTAGATATAATCTTCACTAAGGGTATCTGACCAGCACTCCCAAAGGTAGCCTGAGACCATATTCTTTGGGGTACCTGGCAATACAAATGAATTCACAAAGTTCAGACCTGTTCTCAGTGGGTCCACTGTGAAAACTCCAGGCTCCTCACCACAGGGATGTTACATTTTTGCTTCAATGGAAGCATTTGATATTCTAAATTGCCAACTGCCTTCCTAAACCTTGTTAAACTGACCTGACTTCACTCCAAGAAAATGGGTAAGTGCCACCTTTGAGAGTGAGAGTTGCAATTCTACATCACTTCCACCATTGTTCATAACATCAGACAGTCTATTCATCATGATGAAAATTTAGGACTTTATATACTATGTGACTTTTTTTCAGGTACGTCATTGTCTATACATTTTAAAACTGCTTATTATCATTAGAAATTATGTTTTAGGTTTAAAACAGATGTTTTTAATTCTGATTCTTAGGCACAGCCTGGTGTACCAGGACCTCCAGGACCTCCAGGATCGCCAGGACCTGTGGTATGTAACAGTCTGGGTAATACAGTCATGGAAAGAGTTTTTTTTGTTTCATTCTGTCACTCCCTTTCTGGATACATTTGTTTCTTAGCCTTTCTCCTACTTCCATACAAATGTACAAAGATTAGAAGTCTTTGCAATACAATGGTGCTGTGCTCACCAGACTTTGATGAAGCTGTTTGACAGGGCAACTCACAAGCACTTACACACAAACAATACCGTTCAGCTCCCCTTAAAATACAAGAGTACAAGAAGCAGGAGCTGCATTTGCCTATACAATATTTCAAGGTCACACTAACATTCTGTATAATCAGTGGTGATCTGCCTCAAATTCACCTTTATTCCAGAATAGTCCAAAATTCTGACTTCATCTGCTGGAATTTGATGTTCCTTAAATGATTTCAGGGTCGTCACTTTCAAAGTCATTTGAAAGTCAATTCTAAGTTTTCACTCCTCTCTACAGAAAGTGTAATCTCTCATTGGCATCTGTTAGACTCTGTTCTGACTGTTTAGTTTCCAATAACTTTCTGGTAAACCTTTCTGTAACCTGACTATCTCACATATCTCTACTTCCCAGATGATTCCTTATACAAGAGTACAAGAAGCAGGAGTTGCATTTGCCTATACAACATTTCAAGGTCACACTAACATTCTGTATAATCAGTGGTGATCTGCCTCAAATTCACCTTTATTCCAGAATAGTCCAAAATTCTGACTTCATCTGCTGGAATTAGATGTTCCTTAAATGATTTCAGGGTCGTCACTTTCAAAGTCATTTGAAAGTCAATTCTAAGTTTTCACTCCTCTCTACAGAAAGTGTAATCTCTCATTGGCATCTGTTAGACTTTGTTTGAAACCAACTTGGTGGAAAATGTTATTACATACCTCTGGAGCAGGTGTGGTTTGAACATGGACCTCCTGGCTCAGAGGTAGAAATACCAGTTTTGCACCTCAAGAGCCCCTTGTCAAGCAGGAAACCCTCAGTTTTGATTCAGGTCCAACTTTCATTAATGTGCCATTAAGGTGAACATAAAAGTCTCAACACTCCACTTATTCAGTTAATATAAGAAGCTTTTGTGAGACAATAAATTGATGTGCTAAGTTGCCCGTTGTGTTAGGTGAAGGGTTAAATGTAGGGGAATGGGTCTGGGTGGGTTGCTCTTCGGAGGGTTGGTGTGGACTTGTTGGGCCGAAGGGCCTGTTTCCACACTGTAAGTAATCTAATCTAAAAAAAATAAAGTGACTCCTCAGATACTGAGGCAGTCCTTTTCCAAATGCAGCAAGGCCTGGACAATAGCCAGGTTTATAACATAACATTCGTGCTACACAAATACCAGGCAAAGACCATCTCCAATAAGCAACAATCTAACCACCAGCCATTTGACATTCAATGTATTACCATCGCTGAAATCTCCCACCATCAACACCCTGAGGACTACCATTGACCCCAGAAACGCAACTGTACTAGCCATGTAAATAAGTGGCTGAAAGAGCTGAACAGAGGCTAGGAATCCTGCAACAAGTAACTGACTTCCTAATTCTCCAAACCCAATCCAGCATCTACAAGGCCTAAGTCAGGAATGGGATGGAAACTTCCCTCTTGTCTGAGTGAGGGCGTCTCAAACAAATGTAAGAAGCTTGACACCATCCAAGATAGAGCAGCCCACTTGATTGACACCACAAACATCTACTCTATCCACCACTGATATTAATTAGCAGCAGTGTCTACTATCTATAAGATTTACTGTAGAAATTCACCAAGACTACTTAGACAGTACTTTCCATAACCACAACCTCTACCACATAGAAGGACAACAAATACAGCAAATAGAGGAATCAGCACTCCTGCAAGTTCCATTCCAAGCCTCTCACCATCCTGATCTGGAAATATATCACTGTACCTTCAATGTCGCTGGGTCAAAATCCTGGGATTCCCTCACTAATGTGGATCTACCAATGGCACATGGACTGCAGTGGTTCAACAAAGCAGCTCACCATGACCTTTTCAAGGGCAACTTGGGAGGGGCAATAAATGCTGGCCCAGCCAGCAATGCCCACATCCCATGAGTGAATAAAAAAAACACAGATACATGTAAACACACATATACACAGATACATGCTCACACAAAGACAGAGCTACATGCAAATATCAAGAAACATACATCCACACAGATACAGCTATGTCAAAACACACATACTCATTGATACATAAAGACAGGTACAGATATATGCAAACACAGATATGTGCACAACACTTTATGAGAAACAGGCACAGAAATTCTTCAGGGGATGGAATTAACAGGAAAATAGGGTGATAAGAAAATGTTGGAATACTGGGAATGTAAAGTGAACTGAATTAATACATGCTTTTTTTTTAATATATAGGGTTTAAAAGGAAGACCAGGACAAACAGGGCCCATAGGACTTAAAGGAGAAAAGGTAGAAAGAAATCAAGATTGTTCTTCTCGTAAAATCCAACATTGAGCCCGTAGAGATTGTTAAACTATACATTAATCAAAGAATTTTTAGTGTGGTGGGAAGTTGTCTCCAAGAATTGTTACAGTCAACTGTGAAATGAAAACCAAAGTCAAATCTGTACAGAATTCCACAAGAGTCTCTTTCACATTCTAAAAGCTCTTACTATTACTTTTTAAAGCTTGCTTCTACAACCTGAAGAGTTGGCTTTGCTTCATTAGTGTTAAATATTTTTCATTTAAAGATGAGGCACATAGGTTTCAAAACTATGCTACATCAAAACCACAATTTGCTTAACATGATCTGGAGGTGCTGGTGTTGGATTGGTGTGGACAAAGTTAAAAATCACACAACACTAGGTTATAGTCCAACAGGTTTATTTGGAAGCACTAGCTTTTGGAGCACCGCTCCTTCATCAGGTGTTTGTGGAGGTTAAGATCATGCTCTCAGAATTTATAGTCAAAGGTGTCCATTATCATGGAGATGTGATACAGTAAACAATCTTAGATTAAAATTTAGATTAAAATTTAGATTCAAAATAATGGGATTTGCTGGTTTCTGTTCTTTGATACGTAAATCCCAGAACTTCTTTTAAATTACATTCTCAAGATAGCTTAGTTTTTTAAACAATAGGTGCGAAGTCTATCAGTGTCTCAATGCTTTGTCAGACTAACAAACCCTCTGTATAGTTTTGCAGAGTTTTACATGGATTAATGCAGTTTTTGAGCAAAATAAAGTGTAATTCTGCAAAAAGCTGAGTTATTTTGAAAATGGAATTATCCATTTGGGTTGGCAATTTCAGGGTCACTTTCACCATTAAAGAATAAAGCTTCAATAATTTACTCCATTGCTGAAGTTATTTTTATTTACTTTGAAACTGACACATCTCTTGTCAATCACAGGGCAATGAAGGGACAGCAGGAAAACCAGGACCACCTGGACCACCTGGACCTCAGGTGAGTCCCAGTACATTCTAAACTCAACAGCTTAAAGCCAAGATTAGAGTGGTACTGGAAAAGCACAGCAGGTCAGGCAGCATCAGAGGAGCAGGGAAGTCGACGTTTTGGGCAGGAACACTTCATCAGGAATGAGGAACATCGATTTTCCTGCTCCTCGGATGCTGCCTGACCTGCTGTGCTTTTCCAGTACCACTCTAATCTCGACTCTGATCTCCAGCATCTGGAGTCATCACTTTCGCCCGTAACTTAAAGACAAATTCAGAATTTGAAGAAAGATCATATTGGATCAAGTTGATTTGGTTTCCTTTGAATCCTAATGATTTCTATTTTTTCAGTTCCCTTTTGAATCCATTCATATATCTCAAACCTTAAGCTTCCCTGGAAAATAATCCTCAGCAGTCCATCTGTTACTTGACCTTGCCTCAGACTTTAGATTCCTCAAAACTACAATTATTTTGATTACTCAGATCTCTAAGCACCTAAGTCCCACGAAATAGGAAATGAAGTTAACCAAATGACTGATTGAACTCCTCCACCATGCAACATAGTCATGGCTGATCTTCTAACTCAACTCTGCTTTCCACCTGCCCACCCGATTTCCCACAATTCCCCAAGAGGCCAATAGCTAGGGCTTGATTTTCAGGATCTGTGATCCAACATCTGGATCATTTCCAGATGCTCACCTGGTACTACATCTGCATTGTTCAAGGATTGCAATTTTCAAATGTATTAGCCCACGCTGGGTTTGCAGAGAGGTCGGCGATGAATTTGTGGTGTTGAAAACTGTTAGTAGGAGGGAGCAGCCTGAAGGTGGTAAGTTGACAAAATGTAGATGGTATACATGACGGGATCTGCTTCTATCTACCAGAAGAGAGGAAGCCTCAATACAAAAGTGACCAAATTGCTGAATGAAATGTATTGCACCTGATCCAGATCAAAATCCCCAGAATCCCAAAAATGTGCTCCCAAATAAAAACAAAGCCTATAATGTCCACCTGTATTGGACTCAGGATTAAGATGTTTGATTTTAGTGATTTACAAATTGAAACTCACCTCCTTGCCCTCCTCAACTCATCAAACAAGGCCCCCAAGAAACCTAACAGACTGATAATTGAGGTGAGAAAACTCCCTCAATCTGAAATAATACATTTCCTCAGAATTAAACATTAAGGACTAAATTGTCGTATTCATGTGAGCAGTAGGTTTAATATTTGTGAGAATTCAACCTGATCTTACAATCTAACTGTCTACAGAGAATTGCTACCTATGAAAGAAATGGAATGAGCAGCATATACAAGATACAGGTACAATTTTATACATATCTTCTTATGCAACGTGTTCACTTTGTGTCTATTGAGAGATCTGAGCTATGTTAAAATTTGTTTTTCATGTCTTTGCTTTGGGACACAAGTGTTCACGACAGTATTCTGTTTTACACACACTCTGGACAAATCTTCTGTTTATTTATTACAGCTAACCATTTACGTTTTGTATTTTAATCTCTCCCATCCTCCAACCTTTCACAGACCTTCCCTATAGTTCTTCCTCCTAACCCCAGGTTCATTTGTTACCTTTCCATCTCCATTCAGTTCGCAAGAAAGGTCCTTCACCTGAACTGTTTTGATTTAGTCTTTTCTTTCTTTCATTTTCACATGATAACATGTGGATGTACAATGTGTTCGTACACTTAATTTAGTATCTACTAAGGTCATTGAAAATGTTTTCCTCAAAATCCAGTGAAAGCAGAACTTTTAAATATTTTTATGGCCAAGATAGATAGGTTCTTGACAAGCAAGGGGGTAAGAAGGAAGGTGAAGTATTCAGACCAGCCACATTCTAATTGAACGGCAGAACAGGCATGAGGGAAGAATGTCCAACTTCTAATTCATATTTTCTGTCTGACTTATAACCCATGACCTTCTTACCTTTTAAACAATCTGTCTAACTTCACCGTGAATAAAGTCAATGGTTCAACCTTAAGTACTATGTGCTCTTAATTAATATGTTCTTAAGTATAAGTATATATTTTATTAATGTCCTTAAATTTAGTAAGAGAACCTCTCAGACTAGTGAATGTTTGTAGAAAGTAACCAATTATAAGATTAGATATTTTAGTTCAACCTCTATTTAAGTTTAATTTGCATCCTTGAAGGCTCTTGATCTGTGTTTTCTGATTAATGAGCCTATGCTCATTTTAAGTTTGCACTTCATTACTAGAAGCTAGAGTGCTCATGTAGTGCAATGGTAGTGTCCCTGCCTCTGACCCAGGATACCTGGGCTCAAGTCCAGGCATTTGTAATTGTATTGCTGAGCATGTTGTTAGCAAATGCTTACTATCCCTTGAGGCTCTGCCTCACATGTTTGAAAGTTCCTGTCTTCACAATGGTTTTCTAGATCAACTATGTTGAGCTCTTTTTTAAAATTTATTTCAGTTCATTTTGTATTGCCTATCCATTTAGAGTGATATTTGGTTAATGTGTGCTTGTTAATCCTTGGTGTGTATTAAGGTGCTCCATTCATCAATGGGTCTATCATCTCTCAATCCCATAGAGGTTGCCTCTAACTGCACTCCAATTCAATACAGTTCACATATTGAATATCGTTGAGGAAGCAATGTAAAGTTTTTACATTCTATGCTCTGATTAACCTGTCCCTTGCTGTATAATTTGTCTTAGTCATACTCTCCTATCCAATCATTGAACTCCTTATTTCAGCCTACAGTCAACAGTATGGGAGACATATGAATAATGTTTTTCAATCACAATAATAACTAACAAGTGCTTTGCAAATGGTCTAATCCTTGAATATCTTACAGGACATTCCAGGCCCACCTGGACCTACAGGTTCACCAGTGAGTTAACAATTTATACTGAGTGTTGCTTCTGTTTTGTGATTTAAGGATATTTTGGTTGGTATTTCCTGGATTCAATTTGCTCAGGAATGTATGCCAATTTCTACATTTTAAACACTGAATTAGCAAAATTAAGTTAAATAGTGCCAGATAGGGTACTGTAACAAAAATACTAGAAACCTATAGAAGGGAATTACCACATAATGTTAATTGTTGTAAAAACATGTCTAGTTCACTAATGTCCTTTAAGGAAGGAAATCTGCCATCTTTACCTAATTTGCCTCACACGTGATGCAGCAATGGGGCTGCCCTTTAACTGCTGGCTGAGTAATTAATAAATGCCAGTCCAGCTTGCAATGCCGACATCATATGAACAAATAACAAAAGTTATTTTTTTAAAAAGCAGAAATTGGAAGTAACAAAATGGAAAATACCACTCTCCTTCTTGAAGCTTTTTTTTTTATCCAGTTGCTATTATGGAAGGATTTTTCTTTTGCATGAAACAGATTCTGATTTTAAAGAGATATTTATCAATAGAAAAAATGTAGTCCAAGTCTTGGTGTAAGAAGAAATAAGATTTAGGATTTGTGAGAAAATATAGGAATTAATGCATTGAGGTTCTGCGGTGTAAATGGATCTAAATTTTCGACAAGGTCATGGGCAAAATGCAAAAATCTAGTGTGCACTGTTCCATTACGTGGTGAGATCCAAACTAGTTTAATGATCTAAGTGAAGGTAGTTGGTTGAAGGTAGTGGTGGTATTTTGGGAAAAAAAAGTAGACTTAATGAATTACTTTTGAATTTCAATTAAATTTTAAAAATATACTTCAGTTCCATTATTACAATAAAATTCTAAGGAAATTCTGAGCAAATTGTTTTGAAAGGTAATTGTCTAATTTCCTTGTTATCCTCACTGTAACAAAGAAATAAATTATTTATAATCTCCATGAATAAATGTGAATTTTGAAAATATGGCTAGTTGTTTGCCTGCAAATGTGTTTTTTAAAGTATGTCTAATGTCCATTAATGATATATTGTACATTTGTAAGGTCATACAGAATTTCTTAACCAATTACTTTTCTTTTGCAGGGTCTGAAAGGAGATCCTGGTTCAATGGTAAGCATTTAAGAGCTTCCCATTCCAAAAGTTCCAGATGAAGAAATAACTTCAGAATCTGTGCAAATAAAAATAACACGTCAAACATTTGCCTGAAATCTTATGTACTGTTTAAACATCTTGAATTGCGTCACATTGGTGTGACTTAATCAACTACTACTGCATTACAAGAACAAACTTAAAATACTTGAGAATCCTAACCTTGTTGTGGTTGAAAGCAGTATTAAACTTTCTCCTCCAACCCACTGAGCGGGAGAGGTTGTCTGACATAGTATTAACTATTAGCACGTTGTTAACAAGGGAGGGCATGCTAATAAGTAGGAGCTTCAATATCCAGCAACAAATTTAATGGTCTCTTAATAAAAATCAAAAGATTTACAGATGCAGTAATTCAGTAACAAAAATAGAAATAGCTGGTCTGGCAGCACCTGTGGAGAGAAATCAGAGTTGTCGTTACAGGTTGAGTGACCCTTCCTGAAACCCAAAACATTAACTCTGATTTCTCTCCACAGATGTGCCAGACCTGCTGAGCTTTTCCAGCAATTTCTGTTTTTGTTTAATGGACACTTAGCGGGTTCTGAAACATGAGGGTGGAGCCCGATGACAAGACAGTGATGGTGCACAGCAAATGGAAGAATGATTAAAGCTTACGAGCAGCGGTTTTGGAGGTTCTAATCTCATTACATTTCCCTCGATTCCTTGGATTTACTGTTTGGTTTGCAGATGAACAACAGGTCAAACTACTGACATGCCGTAGCTGGCTGTGGAAGTTTTACTACGAGGTGCATGGCAATATCCTCACAACCTAGTACCACCATGAAATGAAGGTGTTCTGGCCAAAACTATAAAGCGAACACCTTTCCCTTCTCCAGATCGTGACATATCAAACAAAGTAGCTCTTCATATACTGACAGAGTCTTCAACTTAGACTGGGGTCCTATGTCATAAGCTGTCCATGCCATAGACATCCTGGCTAGATTTTCAGCTCTTCTGTCTAGAGACCATTTGGGAAAGTGAACTATCTCCCTTTTGTGGCTGTCATTGTCACTATTGAGTGGTCATTGTCTACCTCTAAGGTGGTCCCGTGCATTAACAAATAGATCCATTTCTATTGGAAATCAAGGGTCCTATTTCACCAATAAACTCAGGACAGCCACACCAACACAAATGGACCATGACCATTCTGGTTTGTGCCCCAGCATGCAGCAACGCAGTTCCACTGAGCTCCACTCAAAGTCCTCCCTTTCAGCCCACATACCACAGAACTGCTCAGGGAAGACCCCACTATCAAAGTCTTCCCGGTAGGACCACTGGGTTTTCAACAAAACAACTCTATGCCAACCTAGGAAAAAAAAAATCAACCCCTTCTTAAATGCAGCAGGGTCAGTAACTCCATGAACACAAAACAAATGCAGAATACTGAACATGCTGAAAATCTGGAATAAAAACTAAAAGTGCTGGAAATGCTCAGCGAGCCAGGCAGCAACCATGGTGAGAGAAGTAGTGTTAAACTTTCAATGTCAGCGTCTTATTTTTATGCAAGATATCTAATGTCTGTCCAACTGAATTGCACAGGACAATGTCAATAAAATCCCTTTGTGACCAGGATGGACCTCTGTACCTTTTACCTTTGTGTTTGTTCAATATCTCCGAAAGCAGATGTTATTTCAATCACTTTTTGAAATAAGGCCTGATATGAATCGATAAAGTTATTTTTATTTCACAGCAAACGCTTGATAAATCATTCAGTTCAAGTAATAAAAACAAACTTTCAAAATAATTATGTAAAGGTTTGTATATTAATACAAAGTAAAGAATTTGCTATACTTTTTCATCTTCTACAGCAGAAAAGGATGTCTAACCTTTCCTTACCTCTTAGCATGAAAATCATTGCAATTGTCCCCTTAAATGTATGACTGTTTATACATTATGTCTTATAAAGGATTCAGGTTTTAATATACTGGCAGGATGATTTGCTAGAGCTGCTTAGGAGGATTTAAACTAGTAAGGTGAGGGGTTGGGATCGAGGGAGATAGTGAGAAAAAGATCAATCTGAGACTGGTGCAAGTGGGGAAAGGAATAAATTGAATAGTCAGGGCAGGCAGGAACAAAGCAGAGAATGAGCTAAATTAAACTACATTTACTTCAATGCAAAAGGCCTAACAGGGAAGGCAAATGAAATTAGAGCATGGTTAGAAACATGGGACTGGGATATCATAGCAATTACAGATATGTGGCTCAGGGATGGGCAGGACTGGCAGCTTGAAGTTCCAGGATATAAATGCTATAGGAAGGATAGAATGGGAGGCATCAGAGGAGAAGGACTGGCATTTTTGATAAGGTATAAAATTATGGCTATACTTAGAGAGGATATTCTTGGGAATACATCCAGGGAAGTTATTTGGATGGAAGTGAGCAATAAGAAAGGAATGATTACCTTATTGAGATTGTACTATAGACCTTCCAACAGTCAGTGGGAAATTGAGAAACAAATTTATAAGGAGATTTCAGTTAACTGTAAGAATAATAGGGTGGAAATGGTCGGGGATTTTAACTTTCCAAACATAGTCTGGGACGGCCATAGTGTTCAGGGTTTAGATGGAGTGGAATTTGTTAAATGTGTACAAGAAAAGTTTCTGAATCAGTATGTGGATTCTATTAGAGAAGGTGCAAAACTTGATCTACTCTTGGAAAATAATGCAGGGCAAGGTGACTGAAGTGTCAATAGGGGAGCACTTTGGGGCCAGCAACCGTAACTCTATTAGTTTTAAAATAATGACAAGAAAGGATAGACAGTATCTAAAAGTTGAAGTTCTGAACTGGAGTAAGGCCAATTTTGACAGAATTAAGCAAAAAGTTTCGAAAGCTGATTGGGGGAAAATGTTCGCAGGTAAAGAGGCAGCAGGAAAATGGGAAGCCTTCAGAAATGAGATAAAGAGAGTCCAGAGAATATCTTCCTGTTAGGGTAAAAGGCAAGGCTGGTAAGGAATGGTAGATGACTCGCGAAATTGAGGTTTTGGTCAAGACAAAGAAAGAAGCATATGTCAGGTATAGACAACAGGAATTGAGTGAATCCTTAGAAGAGTATAACATCAGTAGAAATATACTTAAGAGGAAAATTGGGAGGGTAAAAAGGGGGCATGAGATAGTTTTGGCAAATAAGGTTAAGGAAAATCCAAAGGGGTTTTATAAATACATTAAGGACAAAAGGATAACTAGGGAGAGAATAAGATCCCTCAAAGGTCAGCAAGGCAGCCTACGTTTGGAACCGTGGAAGATGAGAGAGAGGCTAAATGGGTATTTTACATCAGTGTTTACTGTGGAGGGAAGTACATGGAAGATACAGAATGTGGAGAAATAGATGGTGACATCTTGAAAAATACCCATATTACAGAGGAGAAGGTGCTGATGTCTTGGAACGCATAAATGTGGATAAATCCCCAGGACCTGATCTGGTATACCCTAGAACTCTGTGGGAAGCTAGGGAAGTAACTGCTGGGCCTCTTACTGAGATATTTGGATCATCGGTAGCCACAGGTGAAGTGCCGGAAGACGGGCGGTTGGCTAACGTGGTGCCATCATTCAAGAAAGGTCATAAAGAAAAGCCAGCGAACTGTAGACCAGTGAGCCTAATGTTGGTGGGCAGGTTGTTGGAGGGAATACTGAGGAACAGGATTTACATGTACTTGGATAGGCAAGGAACTATTAGAGATAGTCAGCATAGCTTTGTGCATGGTAAATCATGTCTCACTAACTTGATTACGTTTTTTGAAGAAGTAATGAAGGGGATTGATGACGGCAGAGCGGTGGACGTGGATTTCAGTAAGGCGTTTGACAAAGGTCCTCATAGTAGACTGGTTAGCACGGTTAGATCATATGGAATTCAGGGAGAATAAGCCATTTGGATACAGAACTGGCTCAAAAGTAGAGGACAGGTTGGTAGTGGAGGGTTGCTTTTCAGATTGGAGGCCTGTGACCAGTGCTACAAGGATCGGTGCTGGGTCCAGTACTTTTCATTATTTGTATAAATGATTTGAATATGAACATAAGAGATATAGTTAGTAAGTTTGCAGATGACACCAAAACTGGAGGTGCCCAAAATTGCAGTGAAGAAGATTTTCTCAGAGTACAACAGGATCTTGATCAGATGGGCCAATGGGTCAAGGAATGGCAGATGGAGTTTAACTTAGATAAATGTAAGGTGCTGCATTTTGGAAAAGCAAGTCAGGGCAGGACTTATACACTTAATGATGACATCCTGGGGAGTGTCACTAAACAAAGTGACCTTGGAGTGCAGGTTCATAGTTCCTTGCAAGTGGAGTCTCAGGTAGATAGGATAGTGAAGAAAGCATTTAGTATGCTTTCCTTTATTGGCCAGAGCACTGAATATAGTAGTAGGGAGGTCATGTTATGGCTGTACAGGACATTGGTTAGGCCACTTTTGGAATTTTGTGTGCAATTCTGTATGAAGGATGTTGTGAAACTTGAAAGGGTTCAGAAAAGATGTACAAGTTTGTTGCCAGGGTTAGAGGATTTGAGCTATAGGACGAGGTTGAATAGGCAGGGGCTGTTTTCTGTTGGGCATCAGAGGCTGAGGGGTAACCTTATAGAATTTTATAAAATCATGAGGGGCATGGATAGGGTAAATAGACAAGGTCTTTTCCCTGGGTTGGGGAGTCCAGAACTAGAGGGCATAGGTTTAGGGTGAGGGGGAGCTATTTAAAAGGGACCTAAGGGACAACTTTTTCACACAAAATGTGGTGCGTGTATGGAATGAGATGCCAGAGGAAATAGTGGAGGCTGGTACAATTATAACATTTAAAAGGCATCTGGATGGGTATATGAATAGGAAGGGTTTAGAGAGATATGGGCCAAGTGCTGGCAAATGTGACTAGATTAATTTAGGATACCTATTTGGCATAGTCGAGTTGGACCGAAGGGTCTGTTTCTGTGCTGTATATTTCTATATCTCTATGACTCTACCAGGAGAAGCTCAGAACGTGGAGTTGAAGCAGTACTCATATCAGCCATGGTCTTATTGAATGGTGGAGCATTGTCAAAAGGCTGAATGCCTTGGTCCTGCTTCTAATTCACATGCTTGTATCATGTACAGAATCATTCTGCTAGCCTATCATCCTGAAGAAGGGATTATGCCCGAAACATCGATTCTCCTGTTCCTTGAATGCTGCCTGACCTGCTGCACTTTTCCAGCAACACATTTTCAGCTCTTAAACATCTTTGTAAACAATAACAAATTAAATCATACTATGTGCTCGCCCAGGAGTACAACTTAATTTCTGTTTGCTGAGATGGTTTAATGATCTTTGAGAAAGCAATACAACCATGACCTCAGCTGGACATTTCATAGAATATTTAACATTAAAAAAGCATTGTTCAGCTCATTGTATAAGTGTAGGTTCTGTTCTGAATGTTATTACTGAATCTGCTTCCAGTGCCATTTCAGCCAGCACATTACAATTCAACGTGCAAAAAAATTTCTTCTAATCTCCTCACTGGTTCTTCTGCCAATTACCTTAAATTTATGTCTTCTGGCCACCATCCCTCCTGTCAGTGGAAACAGATTCTCCCTATTTAATCTATCAAAAGGCTTCATAATTTTAAACACAGCCATTAAGTTGTTGTTAACTCGACTATGCCAAATAGTACAACTCTTCTCGGGGAAAGTGAGGACTGCAGATGCTGGAGATCAGAGCTGAAAATGTGTTGCTGGAAAAGCACAGCAGGTCAGGCAGCACCCAAGGAGCTTTCCTGAAGAAGGGTTCATGCCTGAAACGTCGATTCTCCTGCTCCTTGGATGCTGCCTGACCTGCTGTGCTTTTCCAGCAACACATTTTCAACCTAAGTACAACCTCAATTTTTCAAATCTCTCCTCATGACACAAATCCAGGCCTTTTCATTGTAAAAACAACTTTTCTCGATACAAAGCAGCATTCAGGCAACATTTCTACACAATTTAGTTCTACCCAAGTCATCACTGCAATCTTGAGTGTTCCATTAACTGATCTGATCTGACTCTGCTGTTGGGAAGATGAGATAGAAGAGTCACAAAGGGTCCAGTGGGGAACAATTGTGCCTAAAATATAACCTTAAGCTTCTAATTAATATTTACTGAGTACCCAAAAATAGATCCATCTTTAGTTCCGTGTTTCTGTAGGTCAGCTTCCTGCACCTCTTAACAAATACTTTGGATCTTCATTTTATGCACTCATACAGTATTCTGTACAGTCATGCTATGACCATTAATTTTAGCTTAGAATCCTTCCTATGGTTTGTCATCTTAAAATTAACTTGCTTTCACTTTGGCATTGTAACTAAAGTCTAAAAGAATAAAACAAAAAATAGAAATGAAGCAGAAACATTTTGGAAACATAACAGATCCGAGCTCAGCTGATAGAGAAAGAGCAAGTAATGTTCTTGGTTTAACAATGACCTTCATACTGGTCCATTGTGCTATATGATTAGTGTGATAGATGCCAGAAGTAATGTATAATTAAAAAGTCGTACCTGTACATATTTAATGGTTCCAAATAAAAGGGCATGAATATAGTCAAGCTGGGATGTAATGCATTCAAAAACATTTCATTCTTCTTTTAGTGCCCATGACTGACTACAGTAAGCCAATGATGTTTCACCTGTATGGTAATGACTGACTGTTACACTCTTCCAGGGAGAAATGGGCCCAATGGGATTGCCAGGATTAGAAGGTCCACCAGGAAAAAAGGTACCTCTCTCCCTCTTTTCCTTCTTTCCTTTCTCTACCTCGCAAACCTTTTTTTATCATTATATTTTTTTCCAGTTTTCTCTCTTTTTACCTTTCCTTCTTCTGATTGTCTAACATTGTGCTATGATGTTGATTTCCTTTGAGTAGCTAATACAACTGCCCATGCTTCATACATATGACCTCAGAGTCAAGAAACCCTTTGCTAATGAAAGCTTTGCAGCCAAATGTGACCTTGTCCATAATGAACATTGACACATTCACTCTTCAACAGGTGTCCCCAGATCGACTAGGAGTAGGCTGTTTTCTCCCATTCTCTAGAACATGGTAGATCTACTCGATGGTCATTATTGGCAAGGTTTGAATTCACTGAGATCAATATCCCCCATGGGTACATGGGGACTACTGTAGACAAATGTGTCTCATCAAGAACCTGTAGAGCTGTAGCAACATGTTTGCTTACAAGTTTGAACATTGCAATTTTGTCTAACACTCATGAGCAATTGTGATAGAGGCTCAGTAAATGGGTTGTACTTCTGTACCAGACTCACGTTTGGTATGTTGCCTCCCAGGTGCAAGGGTACGTGATGTCTCTGATCGTGTTTTCCGGGTCCTTAAGGGGGAGGGGGAGCAGCCCAAAGTCGTGGTCCACATTGGCACCAATGACATAGGTAGGAGGAGCGTTGAGGATGTTAGGCAGGCTTTCAGGGAGCTAGGTTGGAAGCTCAAAGTTAGAACGAACAGAGTTGTTGTCTCTGGTTTGTTACCCGTGCCACATGATAGAGAGTCGAGGAATAGGGAGAGAGAACACTTAAATGCGTGGCTACAGGGATGGTGCAGGAGGGAGGGATTCCGGTATTTGGATAACTGGGGTTCTTTCTGGGGAAGGTGAGACCTCTATAAGCAAGATGGTCTGCACCTGAACCTGAGGGGCACCAGTATCCTTGGTGGGAGGTTTGCTAGTGCTCTTGGGGGGGGTTTAAACTAACTCTGCAGGGGCATGGGAACCCAGACTGTAGCTTTAGGGTGCAGGACCTGGAGTGTAGGGAGGTTAGGAACATGGCATCAATTTCAAAGGAGGATGCCTGTAAACAGGAAAGTGGCTTGAAGTGTGTATACTTCAATGCAAGAAGTATACGAAAATAAGGTAGGTGAACTTGCAGTGTGGGTTGGTACCTGGGACTTCGATGTTGTGGCTATTACGGAGACATGGGTAGAACAGGGACAGGATTGGCTGTTGCAGGTCCCAGGGTTTAAATGTTTTAGTAGGGTCAGAGATGGGGGTAAAAGAGGGGGAGGTGTGGCATTGCTTGTCAAAGATAGTATTACAGCAGTGGAAAGGATGATAGATGAAGACTCGCCATCTGAGGTAGTTTGGGCTGAGGTTAGGAATAGGAAAGGTGAGCTCACCCTGTTAGGAGTTTTTTACAGGCCTCCTAATAGTCCTAGAAACGTAGAAGAAAGGATTGCGAGGATGATTCAAGAGAAGAGTGAAAGTAATAGGGTGGTTGTTATGGGGGACTTTAACTTTCCTGATATTGATTGGGAAAGCTATAGCTCAAGTTCATTAGATGGGTCAGTGTTTGTCCAATGTGTGCAGGAGGGTTTCCTGACACAATATGTAGATAGGCCAACAAGAGGTGAGGCCATACTGGATTTGGTTATGGGTAATGAACCAGGCCAGGTGCTAGAATTAGAGGTAGGTGAGCACTTTGGGGACAGTGACCACAATTCGGTGACTTTTACTCTAGTGATGGAGAGGGATAAGTGTGCACTACAGGACAAGAGTTATAGCTGGGGGCAGGGAAATTATGATGCGGTGAGGCATGACTTAGGATGTGTGGCTTGGAAAAGTAAGCTTCAAGGCAAGGGCGTAATTGATATGTGGAGCTGGTTCAAGGAGCAACTATTGAGTGTCCTTGATAAGTATGTACCCGTCAGGCAGGGAGGAAAGGGTCGTGTGAGGGAGCCATGGTTTAATAAGGAATTGGAATCCCTTGTTAAATGGAAGAGGGCGGCCTATGTAAAGATGAGGCGTGAAGGTTCAATTGGGGCGATTGAGAGTTATAAAGTAGCCAGGAAGGACCTGAAGAGAGAGCGAAGAGCAGCAAGGAGGGGACATGAAAAGTCCTTAGTTGGCAGGATTAGGGAAAACCCTAAGGCTTTCTATAGGTATGTCAGGAATAAAAGAATGACTCGGGTAGGAATAGGTCCAGTCAAGGATAGTAGTGGGAAGTTGCATGTGGAGGCTGAAGAGATTGGGGAGACACTGAATGAATACTTTTTGTCAGTATTCAATCAGGAACAGGACATTATTGTCAATGTGAATACTGAGTCACAATTAAGTAGAATAGATGGCTTTGAGGTATGTAGAGAAGAGGTGTTGGAAATTCTGGAAAGGGTGAAAATAAATAAGTCCCCTGGGCCTGATGGCATTTATCCTAGGATTCTCTGGGAAGCAAGGGAGGAGATTGCAGAGCCATTGCCCTTGATTTTTATGTCCTCGTTGTCTACAGGAGTAGTGCCAGAAGATTGGAGGTTAGCAAATGTGGTTCCCTTGTTCAAGAAGGGGAGTAGGGATAACCCTAGTAACTATAGGCCGGTGAGTCTCACTTCTGTTGTGGGCAAAATCTTAGAGAGAATTGTAAGGGATAGGATTTATGAACATCTGGATAGGAATAATGTGATCAAGGATAGTCAGCATGGTTTTGTGAAGGGCAGGTCGTGCCTCACAAACCTTATTGAATTCTTTGAGAAGGTGACTAAGGAGGTGGACGAGGGGAAAGCGGTAGATGTGGTGTATATGGATTTTAGTAAGGCATTTGATAAGGTTCCCCATGGTAGACTACTGCAAAAAATACCGAGGTATGGCATTGAGGGTGAGTTGGAGGTTTGGATTAGGAGTTGGCTGGCTGGAAGAAGACAGAGGGTAGTAGTTGATGGCAAAGGTTCATCTTGGAGTGCCGTCACTAGCGGTGTTCCGCAAGGATCTGTTTTGGGACCATTGCTGTTTGTCATTTTTATAAATGACCTGGAGGAGGGGTTAGAAGGTTGGGTGAGCAAGTTTGCAGATGATACGAAAGTCGGAGGAGTTGTAGACAGTGAGGAAGGACGTGGCAGGTTACAGCGGGATATAGATAAGCTGCAGAACTGGGCAGAAAGGTGGCAAATGGAGTTCAATGTAGCTAAGTGTGAGGTGATTCACTTTGGTAAGAGTAACAAAAAGATGGGGTACTGGGCTAATGGTCGGATACTTGGTAGTGTGGATGAGCAGAGGGATCTTGGTGTCCATGTACACAGATCTTTGAAAGTTGCCACCAGATAAATAGTGCGGTGAAGAAGGCATATGGCGTACTGGCTTTTATTGGTAGAGTAATTGAGTTCCGGAGTACTGAGGTCATGTTGCAGTTGTATAAGACTCTGGTGCGGCCGCATCTGGAGTATTGTGTGCAGTTTTGGTCGCCATACTATAGGAAGGATGTGGAGGCACTGGAACGGGTGCAGAGGAGGTTTACCAAGATGTTGCCTGGTATGGTAGGAAGATCGTATGAGGAAAGGCTGAAGCACTTGGGGCTGTTTTCATTGGAGAAAAGAAGGTTTAGGGGTGACTTGATAGAGGTGTACAAGATGATTAGGGGTTTAGATAGGGTCGACAGTGAGAATCTTTTTCCACGTATGGAGTCAGCTATTACAAGGGGGCATAGCTTTAAATTAAGGGGTGGTAGGTATAGGACAGATGTTAGGGGTAGGTTCTTTACTCAGCGAGTCGTGAGTTCATGGAATGCCCTGCTAGTAGCAGTGGTGGACTCTCCCTCATTATGGGCATTTAAGCGGGCATTGGATAGGCATATGGAGGATAGTGGGCTAGTGTAGGTTAGGTGGGCTTGGATCGGCGCAACATCGAGGGCCGAAGGGCCTGTACTGCGCTGTATTCTTCTTTGTTCTATGTTCTATGTTGTTCAATGAACTGATAAACACAAACTGAGTGTTTCTCTGAGGGTTTGTCACTTATTTGTACAATCTTGTTTTGATGTATTTCTAGGGAGATCCAGGAATGCCAGGACCACCAGGTCCCCAAGGACTGACTGGCCCACAGGTGAATATTTGAAAGGAAGGTGGATAATAGTGATGGATTTATATGTGGAAAAATGATATAATCAAATTTCAAACTGCTGCCTAACTGCCATTGGCATGTAGATTATACACTATTCTGTGAGTTCATTCACCATTAAGTTTCATCAGCTTTCTGTTCAAAATAAGACAGTTTAAACAATACAACTGTTCCAACAGAAAATAGTTCAAACAATGCAACTTGGAATCAATTTAGGATAAAGATTGTTCCTCTGTGTTTCTAAGAAGCATCAGGTCTGTTGTTATTCTTTTGAGTTTAACCATTGATTGTGCATACAATTACATAATATAATTGGCCCTGAGTCCATGGGCTGGATGTTAAGGATCCCACCCAGGGCTTACTTTTGGTGGTACAGGTTAGGGAGAGGAATATGTAAAATGTGTGGGTGTCTTGACCACAACCTTCATGCCCGACCTGACCTGATTTCTCTCAATACGGGCCAACCCAGGTAACCTGAGGCTGTTGCAGGCTCTCAATCTACCTTTGAATGCTGGTCAATGACAGGTGGGTGAGAGTAAGAAGACCTTTTGTTTACAACTTTACTGAAAAGGTTTTGAAGGACGGATGGTCACGTCGTTTGTGTGGAGCCAGTGTAATTCAGGGGTGCCCCCACCAACATGATATCGCCTGATTTTACTCCTAATAACCTAGTTTCTAAAGACCACCCCCTACAGTTTTGAGAGTGCAAGTCCAGTCTATTCATACCCCCTCCTCATACCCATACCTTGTTTTAGTACTGTGGGCCAAGCTTGATAAACATCAGTCAGTCTGGAAATTACTTTTCTTCAAGGGGGTGTTTGGGGAACAATGTGAGCAGTACCACCCTCCTCAACCCTCCCATATACTCCAGCTGTTACTCTGGAGTTTAGCACTTGCCCCTGATGTGAATTATTAGTCAATGGTCTGCTATCAAAGTCCAACTTTATGGGGAACAATTTGAAGAGGATGGTGCACTTTGGGAAAAGAGTACCATAGGACTAATTGATACTCCTTCAGAGAAGCATGGCAGGTACAAAGGACCAAATGGACTCCTTTTGCACTGCATCATTCCGTGATCTTATGAACACGATTTCATCAGAGCAACATCATTCATCAGTAATACAGCAACTGTAAGCAAACAGTAAATATTTTAGTTTATCACACTGAAGGCATTGTTTTTCAATTGCTACTTCATTCTAGTAATAAGTAGCTCCTCAATAGAAATATCTAACAACACTTGTTTTTATTCTTTCTTTATGAAAGGGGAAACCTGGTCTTCCTGGTCAGCCAGGGCCAATTGGTGCAACAGGCGAACCAGTGAGTTCAATTCATATTGTTATTTCTTTTCATATTATCCAACATTTAGAAAGTAAAGTTTCATTTTGCCTCTGTATTGGTAGGGATTGAAAGGGGATAGAGGACCATTGGGAGAAACTGGCTTTCCTGGACCAGAAGGACCCCCTGGTGCTCCAGTATGTATCAAACGGATTTCTTAATTAGGAATTTACTTGTCATAATGCATGTAGTGATACTCATAGGCTATAGATAACTATCTGCTCACTGATGGGTATGGAAATTCAATATATTATGTTTATTTCTGCTATTAGAAGCTTTTCCTTGGTTTTTCCTCTCATTTCCCTCATATTTATAATATAAGTGCTAAGTACTAAATTTTCTTTTCATTTACCATCTGCTTGTGGCAAATGTGGGTGCCAACTCAAGAATCATTTAGGGAAAAACTGAATCAGTATTATATTATGTTAAATCTTTTGGCTGTCTTTATCAGATAAGCTATAATTCACTGGGATCAGTAAGGTACGGTGATCCTGCACTCCACTACCCCAACATCCAGCCCAGATTCTTGCTATATAACAAGCTATATAAGCTAAGGAACAATATCTCTTCAGTAGATATCTCACAGAGAAGATTGTTTTGTCCTCCCTACCCCTCTCTGCCTCCGAACATTTAAAACACTCATTAAAACCTACCTTTTTGACTAAGTTTTTGATTGTTTGACCCTATAATTCCTAAAATGGTGTAGTGCCATACTTTCTTAGAATAATGCTGCTGTGTAACTGGCTGTCCTTGGTAAAAGGCTCAGTGACAGGATTTGCAGATCTGGAAGTGGCACTACCTGTACATCTGTCAAGGTTAGAATGGGCTTCTGAGAGGTTGGCTTGTTCCACCAACACTCTGTCTGATCACAAACTTAAAAAAACATCATTAGTTGTAAATGCAGTAAAATTCTCCCTTGAAGGAATAGCAGTTGAACGCAAGGACATTGCAATATTTCAAGAATGCATGTAAGTCTGTTTCAACTCATGATGAGGCTCGAGCTGCCTGTGCTGATCATCTAACACCTTATTGATTGTTGGGGAGGGTTTAAACCTGACCTACAATAGGACAAGGAACATGGTGAAGCATTAGAAAGAAACATCAAAATGCATAAAGGATTGGGAGTTGCATTTAAGACTTGAATACAGGAGTTGGGAGGTCATGTTGCGGCTGTACATGACATTGGTTAGGCCACTGTTGGAATATTGCATGCAATTCTGGTCTCCTTCCTATCAGAAAGATGTTGTGAAACTTGAAAGGGTTCAGAAAAGATTTACAAGGATGTTGCCAGGGTTGGAGGATTTATTTTATAGGAGAGGCTGAACAGGCTGAGGCTGTTTTCCCTGGAGCATCGGAGGCTGAGGGGTGACCTTATAGAGGTTTACAAAATTATGAGGGGCATGGATAGGATAAATAGGCAAAGTCTTTTCCCTGGGGTCGGGGAGTCCAGAACTAGAGGGCATAAGTTTAGGGTGAGAGGGGAAAGATATAAGAGAGACCTACGGGGCAACTTTATCGCACAGAGGGTGGTATATGTTTGGAATGAGCTGCCAGAGGAAGTGGTGGAGGCTGGTACAATTGCAACCTTTAAGAGGCATTTGGATGGGTATATGAATAGGAAGGGTTTCGAGGGATATGGGCCGGGTGCTGGCAGGTGGGACTAGATTGGGTTGGGATATCTGGTCGGCATTGATGGGTTGGACCGAAGGGTCTGTACATATCTATGACTCTATGACTCGCGTAAGAGATGAGGGTGTTAGACAAGTGGGAATACAATCATATATAAATTCAGTGTGCAGTGCATGAATGTTAACAAATAAAGCAGGGTAAAAGAAAGGTTGATAAGCTTCAGATACTCATAACTGCATGGGAAAGCAAGAACAATGAAACAGAAAAGTTTAATGTTAAATAGACATCATATTGATAATCCCAAATGTATGTGTGAGTTTGCTGAAAGAACATCTGAATTTGTACTTTTTTCTGAACTGTGACATATTCACAGCATTCAGTTAGATATATTGACTTTGAAATGCTCCTTCATAATTAGGAAGCGTCTTTCATGTATCTTCTCACAGTTATGCTGCTTGGGTCAGTGGTTGATCGTTTGGAGGGGATTCGGATATATATACCCTGTGCTTTATCATTGCAGTGGCTTTGGGCTTACGGGGCTGGAGCTAGTGTTGCACACAAAATTCATTCCTACTTTTATTAATGTCACCAGCCAGATTCATAGCTGTTCACGAGGTCTGTTTCCTTTTTATCTCCCAACAGGGGAAAACTGGAGGGCGTGGCTTCCCAGGTTCCCAGGTAAGCAAACCAGAAGAACACTCCAGGGTTCCTGATCATTTTCATTTTTTTGCTGCTCCGTCTTCTGTCTCTTCATGCCATATAAAGTGAATAGATTCCTGGTAGTAATTGTATAAGTTTTACAATTAACACTAACTGCTATTTGTACAGCATTAGACATTAGATAATACTTCATTTGTCTTATTTAATTGTAGGGTTCACCAGGGAACAAAGGAGACCGTGGACCCAAGGGTGAACGGGTAAGTTGTTGAGTAAAACATTATTCTTTTAAAAAAAACAAACATCAAGTTAGCTATGTCTTACGTGCTGATTGCCATCTGATACTCTACAGGGCAACATATGAGGACGCTTGGTGTAGGCAGGATCAGCTAGACAGTCCCGTCCTCAAAGTTCAATGACCTTTTCACACATACTCTTCAAGTTTAGATGCACAAAGCAGCCACTTGGTGGAGGGTTTATTTGGACACCTCTGGAGCTATGGCTCAAAGGAAATTATTGCTGTTAAGGAAGAAACATAAGGTGAAAATTGATGACAAAAAGGATAGTTTCCATATGTTAGACAATGTATTTATTTGCGAAAGGGTTAATTCTGAGAAGTACATGAAGTTCAACCCAGTATGATGCTGTCATAACATTTTGGGTGGAGGGATTGATCTCAATCTTGAAGGAAACTATGCACAGATCTACTGTCTTCTTATAGTCTTAGTCAAAAAAACTATGGTAGCAGTATAACTTGTACCTAATTATGATCATGCAATAAACTGCATCCTATTTAAGGCAAAAGCTTCTTCTGCTTAGACTATCCAGTGCTTTTCCTCTAACCTAATTGACAAAGCAGTCCCTGTAGATCCAATCGAAACGTGAATGTTGCAGCAAGGCTGTTTTATGGTGAGCAAGAGACCAGTTACCTCACACCAATATGGCAAGCAGTGGTGAGGGATTCATCACATGAAATGGTGAGTATTGACGAGAATTCATTAAACAAACCACACACCCAGCAACAAAGCCAAAACCAGACTGAGAAATTATTATAATGATTCTCTGATTCTATAAATAAGATTTGGTTGCACCTTTCTGCTAAGATAAAATGCAATGATGTAGTATTTACTGGGTGCATAGTTAAGATGTTGCTGGTGATAGAAAGTTGCAAAATGTTAAATGTAAATCCAGGTCAGAGATGGTGCAATATATCCCTGCCAAGGTTTATTACATACACAGTGACAGCGTGATATAGTCACTAAATAGTTTATTAGAAACACACTCACAGTGAGATATAGTTCCTCAGTGAAACAAAAATAAACCAAAAAACTGTGGATGAGGAAATCAGAAACAAAAACAAACATTGTTGGGAAAACTCAGTACGTCTGGCGGCATTTGTGGAAAGAAAACAAACTTAAAATTTCAGTTCCAGTGAACCTTTCTCAGAAGTATGAACTCAGGCCTACTGAGTTTTCCCAGCAATTTCTGTTATAGGTCCTCAGTGGTTTATTTGATATATACTCTCAGTGAGATGGATTGTCCTTCAGTAGTTTATTAGATATGCATTCACAGTAAAAGACAGTATTTCTTAGTGGTTTATTGGATACAGTCTTACAGTGAGATACAGTCCCTCAGTGATTTATTAGGCAGACACTCCTAGTGAGATATAAACTCTCACTGGTAGTTTAGTTAAAAATCACACAACACCATGTTATAATCAACAGGTTTATTTGGAAGCACAAGTTTTCAGGTTGCTGCTCCTTCACCACCTGATGAAGGAGCAGCACTCCGAAAGCTCGTGCTTCCAAATAAACCTGTTGGACTATAACCTGGTGTTGCATGATTTTTAACTTTGTACACCCCAATCCAACACTGGAACCTCCAAATCATGACTGGTATTTTAGATATACACTCTCAGTGATATTGTCCCTTAATGGTTTATAAGATTTATACATGCAATGAGAAATAGTTTCTCAGTAGTTTATTTGATATGAATTCACAGTAAGATATATTGACCCTCAGTAGTTACATAGATATACATCGATGTACAAGACATATATTCGTAGTGAAGTGTCGTCACTCAGTGATTTATTAGATCCACACTTGCAGTCAGATATTGTATCACTCAGTGGTTTCTACTCACAGTGAAACATAATTTCTCAGTGGTTCATTAAATAAAAACTTGCAGTGAAATATAGTCCCTCAGTGGTTCATTAAATTAGCACTCAAAATGAGATATGGTGCTCTGCAGTTTTTTTTTAAGTAGACAGTCGCAGCGAGATATGATCCCTCTTTGATCTATTAGATGCACACTGCAGTTAGATATAATGTTCCTCAGTGGTTTGGCAGGTACACAGTTCCAAAGAAATATAGTCACTCAGTGATTTATTCAATTTACCAGGGGAAGTACAATTCCTCTGTGACTTAGTAATTACACATTTGCAGTGAATACAATGGCATTTATTGTATTCACTCGAATGAGTGCAATGAAAGGTTTGTAATATCGCCCCTCAGTGCTATCTTAGGTACAGGGTACCTAGGTACAGATATTTTAAGTAATAGCGATTTTTGAGAAGATTTGTAGCTCAGGTTGATGATAAGATAAATGCGAGGTGCTGCATTTTGGGAAAGCAAATCTTAGCAGGACTTATACACTTATACAATCCTAGGGAGTGTTGCTGAACAAAGAGACCTTGGAGTGCAGGTTCATAGCTCCTTGAAAGTGGAGTCACAGGTAGATAGGATAGTGAAGAAGGCGTTTGGTATGCTTTCCTTTATTGGTCAGAGTTTTGAGTACAGGAGTTGGGAGGTCATGTTGCGGCTGTACAGGACATTGGTGAGACCATGTTGGAATATTGCGTGCAAATCTAGTCTCCTTCCTATCGGAAAGATGTTGTGAAACTTGAAAGGGTTCAGAAAAGATTTACAAGGATGTTGCCAGGGTTGGAGGATCTGAGCTATAGGGAGAGGCTGAACAGGCTGGGGCTGTTTTCCCTGAGCGTCGGAGGCTGAGGAGTGACCTTATAGAGGTTTACAAAATTATGAGGGGCATGGATAGGATAAATAGACAAAGTCTTTTCCCTGCATTCGGGGAGTCCAGAACTAGAGGGCATAGGTTTAGGGTGAGAGGGGAAAGATATAAAAGAGACCTAAGGGGCAACTTTTTCACGCAGAGGTGGTACGTGTATGGAATGAGCTGCCAGAGGATGTGGTGAAGGCTGGTACAATTGCAACATTTAAGAGACATTTGGATGGGTATATGAATAGGAAGGGTTTGGAGGGATATGGGATGGGTGCTGGCAGGTGGGACTAGATTGGGTTGGTATATCTGGTCGGCATGGACGGGTTGGACCAAAGGGTCTGTTTCCATGCTGTACATCTCTATGACTCTATGACTTGTAAGTTAGCTTGTTGAGCTTGAAGGTTTGTTTTCAGTTGTTTCATCATCATACTAGATAACATCATCAGTGAGAGTCACTGGTGGTATGTCCCACCTCTCTATTTATAGATCTTGGTTTCTTAATGTGGGTGATGTCATTTCCAGTTCTTTTTTTCAAGCGATGGTAGATAGTGTCCAAATCGATGTCTTTATTGGTGGAGTTCTGGTTAGAATGCCATGCTTCTAAGATTTCTCATGCGTGTCTTTGTTTTCCTGTCCTAGGATGTGTGTGTTGTCCCAGTCAAAGCAGTGTCCTTCTTTGTCTGTACGTATGGAAATTAATGATAGTGGGTCATGTCTTTTGGTGGCCAGTTGGGGTTCATGTATCTTGATGGCAAGTTTCTTACCAGCATTTGGCGATAGACCTGACCCCACAGCTATTAAACAGAATCTCATCCATTTTAACAGCACTGAAAAAATCAGGAGAATTAAACAGGACAAATTTTCAAAACATGAAACCAGATGGATCCAACACACCACGCTTCTATGGTTTACCAAAAATACACAAACCAGGGGCCCCCTCAGACCCATTGTCTCCCTACCTGGTACACCAACTACAGACTAGCTAAAAATCTCCACCAAAAACTAAAAGACCTAATGAAGATTCACACTACTCCATTCACTCCACCCAAGAATTCCTGAACACCATCAAAGATACCAAGGTAGAAGAGGACGAAGTAATGGTCTCCTTTGATGCTACAGCCCTTTTCACATCAATTAACATTAACCTGGCCATAAAAACACTGGCATCACTACTAGGAAAACCAGGACCACAAACTTCATCAGCAAAGATAACATCCTCAAGCTAATGGACCTGCTTCACCACCCATTTCACATTCAATAACAAAACCTACAAACAAGTCAACAGAACACCTATGGGATCACCAATATCAGGACTCATAGCGGAAGCAGTAATGCAGAGACTTAAACAAGCTGCCCTCCCATCTATCCAACCCAAACTTTGGGTCTTCTACGTAGATGACACTTTTGTCATCACAAAACGGAACAAATTAGAGGAAACCATCAACAATACAAAAGAAGAGGAGAACAACAACAGACTCCCATTTCTAGACATGCCAGTTGAACATACAGTTAACAGAGAGCTTCAAACCAGTGTCTACAGAAAAACAACACACATGGACCAAATGTTTAACTTCAGAAGCAACCATCTCAACACCCACAAACGGAGTTGCATCAAGACATTATTTCAACGAGCTACATTATACTGCAGCACCCAAGAACTACAAAAAGCAGAAGAAAAATATTTATACATTTTCAATAAAAACAGGTATCCAATAAACAAAATCCACCAGTTCCTCAGAAACAACCCCAAACAAGCAGACACAACACAACCAAAAATTGTAACCGCATTACCTTACATCAAAGACATATCAGAAATGACTTCCAGGCTACTCAGACCACTTGGCATCATGGTAACACACAACCCTACCAACACACTTAAACAGCGACTGTTGAACCTGACGGATCCAATAAATACCACCAAATAAAAAATGTTATTTTCAAGATACCATGCAAGAACTGTAAAAAAGCACTACATCAGACAAACTGGCAGGACGCTTGTCACCAGGATACATGAACACCAACTGGCCACCAAAAAAATGACTCACTATCACTGGTTTCTATACGTACAGACAAAGAAGGACACCATTTTGACTGGGACAATACACACGCACCTCCTAGAACAGGTGAAACAAAGACACGCATGACAATTCTTAGAGGCATGGTATTCTAACCAGAATTCCATCAATAAACACATTGATTTAGACCCTATCAACCTTCTCTTGAAAAAAAGAACTGGAAATGACATTACCTACCTTAAGAAACCAAGACCTATATTTAGAAAAGTGGGACATAGTACCAGCGTTTTACCAGAGACTCTTACTGATCATGTTGCCTAGTATGGTGATGAAATGTCTGAAAACAAACCTTCAAGCTCAGCAAGCTAACTTACATACTTATACTTTACTTTGAGATAGTAAAAAAATAGGGCTAGCATTGGAATACAGAGTTTAAGTTGTCCAGAATGAAAATAAGAAGTGTCTTTAAAGTACGCAAGTTATATGCCATTTCCACTGATATGTGCATGCCAGGTTTCAGAACATGAGGCCTCACTGCCTTCACGCGCTGGCCTTGCCTCCAGAACTTGTTCCTCCAGCCAGCCCGTGCTCACTCTGCTGCCGCTCCAGATCCAGCCATGATTCAGCTCCCAGCTCGGCCCGTGCTCACTCTGCTCCCATTCTGGGTCCAGCAGTGACTCAACTCCCAGCTTGGCCCGTGCTCACTCTGCTCCCATTCTGGGTCCAGCAGTTACTCAACTCCCAGCTCGGCCCGTGCTCACTCTCCTCCCATTTTGGGTCCAGCAGTGACTCAGCTCCCAGCTCGGCCCGTGCTCACTCAGCTCCCATTCTGGGTACTGCAGTGACTCAGTTCCGAGCTCAGCCCGCGCTCACTCTGCTCCCATTCCGGGTCCAGCAGTGACTCAACTCCCAGCTCAGCCCACGTTTGCTCTGCTCCTGCTCCTTGGTGGGTTGAGGGGGGGGACCGAAAACTGCAGCCAGAGGAAAAAGAGGAAAGAAAGAGGAAAAAGACCTAGTGAGCAGAGGAGCTCCAGCTAGAGTATCTTACTCTGTTGCCATCTTAACCAGAACTATAGTGTTTCACAATGGTTTATTAGATATGCATTCAGAGTGAAGAATGGTGTCTCTTAATAGTCTATCAGATACACGCTTACAGTGAGAGATAATGTCTCAGTGGTGTATTAGATACATATATTGTCGTGAAATTGTTTGACTCTCCATGTTTTATTAGATATATTCTTGCAATAAGTTGTAGTGTCCCTCAGAGGTTTCTTTGATGTATAGTCACGTCAAGATATAGTCCTTAAATTACTTATTAGAGTTTCACAAGCAGTGATATACATTGCCTCGCAATGCTTTATTAGATAAATACTTGCAGTGAGATATAGTCTCTCAGATGTTTGTTCAGTGGACACTCTCACTGAGATATCTGAAACTCTTGTTCTTCTCTGTCAGCCAGGACTCCCTGATTGGACCAGATTAACAGCCCCAAGCAGGAAACTCATATTCTATGATGTCCACCTGGCTGACGTGATTACAATTATTACATCCCTTCCCCTCTAAGTCTAAAGACATAGGCTTTTTTTTTTCTGTTGGATCTCCTCCTGCAACGTTTCAGCACCAGGCCAGGTTCCTCCAATTCTGCCTCTGATATGACATACATCGCACAACACATCATCTCCTGCCCCAGAGCAACTTGGAAGAATTTTGTTCTCTTCTTTCAGCTGCAAAGGCATTGGGACAATGACATCCATCATATCCATCTTAGATTCTGAGATGTCTTCAATGCTTATTGGAAATGGAGAAGCTACAGCGTTTGGAATAGTTGAAAAGCTGTCAATGAGCCAGGCATGTTTTGTGTCTGTACCGCTTGTGTGTTTGCAGATTTCATATGGTCCACATGCTTGTTCAGGACTGTCACACATATCTCAATTTATATGTCACTGGACCTGACCTCATGTCAACCATGCTTCATACCCATACAGGGCCATTCCCATGGTTTCTACACCAAACTTCATCGCTGGAATAAACTGCCCTTCTTGCTTAGCAGAATATTATGTTTGGCATTGGTATTCCTAATGGCATTTCACGCTCCCCTCAAGGTTTAGGATGATTAGATTTAACCCAGTGTTGAGTCTTCTCCCCATTAGCATCTCTGCTGGAGCTCTCCTTGTAGTTGCATGAGTGATGGTCCTATAATCAAATAGGAATTGGGACAGTTTTGTATCTAGTGAAGCTGAAAATGTGATGCTGGAAAAGCGCAGCAGGTCAGGCAGCATCCAGGGAACAGGAGAATCGACGTTTCGGGCATAAGCCCTTCTTCAGGAAAGCTGTGAAGCTGTAGGCCGTTTCTTTAAGCCTTCCTTCAAAGTTTGGGCTGCACTTTCTGCCAGACCATTGGATGGTGGATGGTATGCAGCTGACCTTATATCAACTATCATTCAGCTTTAGGAAATTCTCAGATTTCCTGCTGGTAAGTGATGGCCCATTACCCGTGACCAACACTTGCAGGAATCCATGTATTGCAAACGATGTGTGCAGTTTTTCTATCTTCAACCCCATATTTGACAAATGAACTCAATGCACGTCCCACCATTTTGAATGTGCCCCAACAGCGATTAAGAATATTGAGCCTATGAAAGGACCTGCATACTCAACATACTGTCATCCAGGGTTTATTGGGCCATTCCCATGGATGTGGGGGAGCTGCTGGCAGTAGTCTTTGTTCTTTTTGGCACTCTTGAAGTTTCCCCACCAACACAGCTATGTGTGCATGCAGTCCTGGCCTCCAATCCTGGAAACCCCGGGATGATCCTGGTGGAGTTCAGCCAGTATCTAGCGCTGACCTTTTTTATGGACAATCACTGTTGCTCACCATTATAATGTGCTGTCCACTATTGTGATCTGGTCTCTCCAGGTTCCAAAAGGCTTCAATTTGGTTGTAACGGCCCTTTGGTTTCCCTCCATCACCACCAGCTGTTGCCAGAACTAGATCTTCCTCCATCCAAAGTCTGATATTGTCAGCTGTGACCGGAGGTGTGTCCAGAAAATTTAAAACCATGGACAGACTCTTCCAGTGGTGGTTCTATTTGTGGTGTATCTGCCAACACTACGTGGCCATCCAGATAATATTCCAACTTGTAATTATAATCACTTACAACAGCCTTCTACGAGGTCTACTTAAAGAAGGTCTGACCTCTTTAAGTCGATCTCACAGGGATTTGTAGTCCATTATTATTACAAATTTAGATCTGCAAAGAACTTTCTGACTCAAAATATGACTCCCAAATCCTCTTTCTCTATCTAGATGTATTTATGCTCTGCATTAACCAAAGTCCTGGATGCATACACGATAGGGCGTTCCTCTCCATTGGGCCGCCCATGAGTAAATGCTGTAACATTAGGGGAGGAATCATATTTCACTACCAGATCTCACTTGGGACCACAGTGTGCCAACACCTCTAAGGATGGTAGCTGTTTGTTCACTTTCCTGAAAGCTATAACTTGGGAACATAACCATTTTCAAGGCTTATATCCAGCTTTGTGAAGAGCAACCCCTCTGCCAGCTTTGCATATAAGTCCTCTGTGTGAGGAATTGGGTATTTATCCAACTATGAAAAGTGGTTTACCACTTATTTAAAATCCCCACAAAGGCAAATCAACCAATTAGGCTTCACAATTAGTACAAACAGTGGTGCCCATTCCACAAACTGGACTCGTTTGATGATTCCTAAACATTCCACTCTTCTGATTTGATCATCGAATGACCATAAATCATAGAATCCTACAGTGTGCACAGACAGGCCATTTGACTGATCGAATCGACGCTAACTCTCTGAAGAGCAACCCACCCAGTCCCTTGCTTTATCCCTGTAATACCACATTTCCATGGCCAATCCACCTAACCTGCACATCTTTGGACTGTGGGATGAAACCAAAACACCCAAAGGAAACGCACATAGACAGTCACTTGAAGATGGAATCGAACCTGGATACCTGACGGGCCTTGCAGAATCATGCAATTGTTTCCTGATCAACATGCAAGGTGATCTTGGCTCCTTTGATAATACCTAGAGATTCCTGAAAAACGTCCATGTGTTTAGTGAGGAATTCACTCAGGCAGCCATTTTCTAATCAAAAAATGTTGAGCTACTCTTAGTGAATCTTTCTCAACCAATTTTGCTACACTAAGCCTTTTACTACAATCAGTGGTATCTGAACCAGCTGCTTCTCATAAAGACCAGAACTGAAGTTATACCCTTAATTTGTAAAGGTTCACCAGTAAAGGTTATCATTCTAGCCAAGGTCTTGTGTAAACTTTAGGGTTAGGGTCCGGTGCGAATTTTGCCAAAGACTGGTTCTGCAATTACTAAAATGGCTGCACCAGTATAGCCCTCCATTAGAACTGGGTGATCATTTAACCAGACTTTTAATTTTATTCATTCTCATTTGAATGTTGCTAAACAATTTAACTGTTCCAAACCAGATGTAAGCGAACTTTCCAGGATGTGCACTCTCCTGAATACCATTCTATGAGTTCTCTTCCTCAGTTTAGGTCTGTGGAAATCTTTTGCTGTCTGAAATCTGCATACCAGCAGTAGGTACAATGCCTTGCTGGCCCAGATCCTGAAGAAAATTTTAACCATTTGGCCAAGGCTTGGCTTTGCTTTCGGGTTTTGCTGTGGGCTGATCTAGAGTCCTCCATTCAGGATATGGCCTGAGTGAGGCTATGCAATTGTCTTCAGTCAAGTGGTGTTTCCCAAGCTCAGTCAGCCTGGTGAGTGTGTCCATCTCCATCAGAACACTCTGTAATTCATATACTCCCCTTGCCACATTTTCAAATGGTAAAGCCAGTTGTAGTGCCTGTTTGGCATCCAGCTGGACTTCAGCTAGTATGTGCTTTGTATGGTTACATCATTAATCGGTTAAATCATAGCTACATGCATCTGCCAGTCACCTTAACTTAATCAAAATTCCTGATACAATTTCCCAGATTCTCAAATTGCTGAGTAAAACTGATAGTGTCTCAGAATTGGAGGAGGTTTTGCGGTCATATTATTCCTGAACTAAATCCATCAACTCTTGAAAGGTTTTAGTATCACATGCCTCAGGGAATCTAAGCCTCCTAATAATCAAAAAAGCTTCAGATCCACAAGCTGTCAGAAGAATTACTTGTTGCTTTTCATAAATGTCATTTACCGAGAAAAAGTAATGCATTCTTACCACATACTGGGCCCAGGCTTCAATGGCAGGATCGAACATGTCAAGCTTCCTAAATAATAGAATGATGCCAGAAAAGCTTAGCCCCAACTCAAAGATGACTGTTCTGGGTGCATTTCTTCTGGGGTATGCTTATCTCTTGTCGCTACTGTTATTGCTTCACAGAGGCCAGTATTCCGTTGCCAAGTCACCCTTCATTTACATGTGGAAAGTCCTTGACACTGATCCTGGTCCCTCAAAACCACCTCTCAAAGTGAACAGGACGTCTGACACTCCTGTTCTTAGCTGACTTGATTTGTTTGGATTTGATTTGAATTATTGTCATGTGTACAAGTACACTAAAATGCTTTGTTTGCGAGCAGTACAGGCAGATCATTGTCAGCAAGGATATACAGATCAGAGGGTGAGAAAAACATTTGGACAGCGTAAGGCATACAGGTTCCACCGCACAGAACGTGTGCTAGGCAATATCAACATTAAGGAGGAGAAAGTGAGGATTGCAGATGCTGGAGCTTTATCAGAGTCCAGAGTGTGTTGCTGGGAAAGCATTGCAGGTCAGGTAGCATCCGAGGAGCAGGAGAATTGACTTTTCAGGCATAAGCTCTTCATCAGGAATGAGACTCATGGGCCAGGAGGTGGTGCTGGGGGGACGGTAGCTGAGAAAGTGATAGATGGATGAAGGTGAGGGAGAAGGTGATAAGTGAGGGGGTGTATGGCATGATGGACAGGTCCTGAGGGCACTGCCATGTTGGAGGCTTGGGACTGGGATAATGTGTGGGGGGGGGGGGATGAGGAAGCTGTTGAAATCCACGCTTATCCCGTGTGGTTGTAGGGTCCCAAGGTGGAATATGACGTGTTCTTCCTCCAGGCATTGGGTAGTAACGGTTGGCGGTGGAGGAGGCCCAGCACATGCATGTCCTTGAGGGAAAGGGAAGGGGAGTTGAAGTGTTTAGCCACGGGGTGGTGGGGTTGGTGGGTGTGGGTGTCCGAGAGATATTCTCTGAAACCATCCACAAGAAGGCGTCCTGTCTCCCTGATGTAGAGGAGACCACACCGGATGCGATGGATGCAATAAATGACATTGGTAGGGGCACAGGTAAATTTCTGATAGATGTGGAAGGATCCCTTGGGGCCTTGGATGGAAGGCTTTGCACTTCCTGCGGTGGCAGGGTAAGATTCCAGGAGTGGGGTGTGGGCTAATGGGGGGGGGCGTGGACCTAATGAGGGAGTCGCGGAGGGAATGGTTTCTCTGGAAGGCTGATGGGGTAGGGAGGGAAATATATCTTTGGTGGTTGGGTCTGTTTGGAGGTGGCGGAAGTGGCGGAGGATGATGCAATGTATGTGGAGGTTGGTGAGGTGGAGGGTGAGGACCAGGACGGGGGTGGGGGGTGGTGGCTTCTGTCCTTGTTGTGTTGGGAGGTGTGGGGTTCAAGGGCACACAAATTCTTATGGTCCTGGGCAGAGCAGTGGCTGTACCAGACCATTATACAGCCAGACAGTATGCTTTCCATAATGTATCTGTAAAAGTTAATGAGGGTCCTTATGAACATGCCAAATTTCCTGAACCACCTAAGGGAGAAGAGGGGTTGTTGTTCCTTCTTGACCTTCGCATCAGTGTGAGAATTCCAGGTCAGATTGTCAGTTATCATCACTCCTAGGAACTTGATGCTCTCAATCCTTTCAACCTCCATTCTGTTGGTGTAGATGGGAGAATGTTCTCCTCCTTTCTTTCTGACATCAATAATCAGTTTTTTAGTTTTACTGACATTGGCAGAGAGGTTATTATCATAGCACCATATCACCAAGGCCTCTATCTCCTTCCTGTATTCTGATCAACATCTCTTGGTGCTCAGACATGGTGACCCTGGTCAGCCATTGCTTCCCAGACCTGGAATACCTCAAAGTAAAATGCCATCTCTACTACCTGCCATGCTAGTTCACATCCACCATCCTGACAGAAGTCTACATACCACCCTATGCGGATGTGAAGAATGTCCTGGATGAAATTTACACCGCCACAAACACTCTGGCCTTATTCATCATGGCTGGCCAATTCAACCAAGCCAACTCAAGTGTTTGCTGTCAAAATACCACCAACACATCTCCTGCCCCACAATAAGATCGAACATCCTAGACCACTGCTACACAACTGTGAAAGACTATGTTAGCCAGGAGTCCCTGATTGGACCAGATTAACTGTTCCAATCAGGGACCTCATATTTTATGGGGTCCACTTGGCTGACCTCAGCACAATTGGTACAGCCCATATTAGATATACACACACAATGAGATATAGTCCATCAGGTGTTTTTTTATTTAGTCACTGTAAGGTGTAGTGTCCTTAGAGGTTTATTAGATGCACATTGGCTATGAGATTTAGTCCTTCAATGCTTTAATAGCTACAGACTCACAGTTAGATATAGTCCGTCAGTGATTTATTAGATCCGCACTTGCTGTGAGATCCAGTGTTGCTCATTGATTTGTCAAATATACACTTGCATTGAGATATTGTCCCTCAGTGGCTTATATATTTCCAGTATAACATCGAATATTCCTTATCAGGAATGGACCATAACTGTTCCTCAGTTTCTGTTTGGTTTCACTCTTGGCAGAACTGAAAATATAAAACTAAATATAAGATAGCCAATACGGAAGAAAATAGAAAATTCAAGGAAAATATCTATATACAGAGAGTAATAAGAATGTGAAACTCCCTTCCACTTTGGATGTGTGATGCAAATGATGTAGTGACAAGGGGAAGCAATAAACAAGAGATTTAATTATTGGATAGATACCCAGTAAAAACCACTTAACCTGTTTTTGTGTGGTAAGTTCGATGTAATTTGTATGTTTATGCCACCAAATGAAATAAAAGATTTTGTATAGGGTTTTTCTCATACAAAATGCAGCTCTTTCACTAAGATGGCTATATTTATTGAGTGACTTGACATCTCTAAGACTGAGGAAGATTTGAGGTCAGGATTTTGTGATATGCTGTTGAGTAAAGTGGGTAAAGGGAGTTAAGTTTCAATTCAACAATCAGTTGAAAATATGGAAGGGACTTGAGGGGCTGAATGGTCTCCACCCATCCTTGTGGACCTTGCTAAAAGTAGTCATGCCTAGATTTTGAGTGAGGACAGGTTGGGGTTGGCCTGCAGTTCACCAACAAGTTGAGTATGCACTTGTTCTCTGGGACTCTGATGAAAGACACTTGAGTGAGCAGTAGACCTCAGAAAATCTCAACACCTCATGGAGACAATGAAGAAGAAAGATTGAACTGTCCATGTGAATAGCAGTGATTCAAATCACAGGCATACTTTTTGCATCATGAGTTCAACTCAAACCAACCCGAGGACAATTCTTAGAAAAGGGACAGAAACAAAATAATTTCATTAATAGTTGAGTTATGGATTTGCAAATTTGAAATTTGAGACATGCTTGTAAATGCTGGGAATTTACTGGTGTAGTTTCCTTTGTAAGTTTGCTTTTCTTCCTGACCCCAAAGAAATTCTGAGGCTCTTTAAAATTCAATGTTTCTTTGAATACTTCCTCATGACTGGTTTAAACTTCTTTCCACAATACCAACTATTTCTGTAACATCTTGTCTTCAATGAATATTGAGGTGTCTTAATTTTTCTGTTTGGACAGGGAGATCCAGGAATACTGGGAGATAGAGGTCCTCAGGGTGAAAGAGGAAGACCAGGTTATCCAGGACCTCGGGGAGAGAAAGGAATAATTGGGCCGTCTGGACCAATTGGGCCAATGGGAAAAGAGGGACTTCCAGGACTTCATGGGCCCCCAGGTATTCCGGTAAGAGTAATATCACATAAATAAGTTGCCATGTCAATTACACAATATCTTCAAATCAAAACTCTTTGCATATCCACAAGTCGAATGACGTCATTTTTTAAGTGGGGCATGAGTGTCACTGGCTGGCCGCACATTTAATCCCCATCCCTGGTTTTCCTTGAAAAGGTGATGGTGAGTTGTTTTTTGAACCACTGTAGTATGTCCATAATATCCTCAAGGAGGTCATTCCAGAAATTTTATCCAGCAGCAGTGATAGAACAGTGATATATTTCCAAGGCAGGATGATGATTGGCTTGAAAGAGACCTTGCAAGTAGTATTGTTCCCATGTATCTGCTGCCCTTATCCTTCGAGGTGGAAATGGTCATGGTTTAGAAGGTCCAGTCCAATGAACTTTGCTGAATATCTGCAGCACATCCTATAAATAGTACACATTGTTGTTATGAGTGTTGGTGGTGGAGGGAATGGATGCTTGTGGATATGGTGCCAATCGGTCTGCTTTGACTTTAATGGTGTTGAGTATTGTTGGAGCTGCACCCATGCAGGCAAGAAGTATTCCATCACACCTCTGATTTTGGTCTTGTAACAGATTATAACTCATTGAATGTCAAGGAATGGTTGCCAAATTGTCTCTTATTGGAAATGGTCATTTTTTAGCATTTGTCTGGCCTGCATGTTACTTGCCACTTGTCAGCTCAAGTCTGGATATTGTCCAGATCTTGTTAGACTTGAACATAGACTTCCTCAGTTTCTGAAGAGTTGCAAATGGTGCTGAACTCTATGGTGGAGGGATGATCATTAATGAAGCAACTGAAGATGTTGGGCCTCAGACATTATCCTGCATGTGCCTAGATGAAGGATAGTGAGGGAAATGTGAAGTATAACACACTGCTCCTAAGCAGCATGTGAAGAAGAGCCACGCAAGGAAGAAGGAACAAAGGAGCTTCCAAAGCTACATCCATGGCACACAAAGATAATACATCGCACAGACACAATTATAATAGCTAAACAGTCTCTCAGAACATACTGTTTGTGCTGTAAATTCCAATACCATTAAATGTAAAATGATTTGCCAAGATTTTCCAAAAGCTATATTAAAACTATGTGCTACTTTTCAAGGCAATATTTTAGTCTCACTAACAGCTCTCAAAGTTTGGAAGTTCATCCCTCCAACACACATACAATCCAACCACATACACAAGACTCATTGTTGGAAACAAGAAAAAGAGAATGGTGCAAAAGGAAGATCAATGAGCATGCAGTTATCCCAACCCGAACCAGGACAAAGCACCAGAGTTCAAGATTTTCATGTAAACATACAGGCTTTTGGAAAGATTTGACGTTGTTGTGTCTAGCCTGGGTCCTACAACACTGCCCTCGATCTCTTCATCTCCAACTGCGGCTGCAACATTGACTGCCTCAACCTGTCCAACCTTCTCACCCACTCAAACCTCTTACTCTCACAATGCACAGCCCTCCATTCCCTTCACTCTAACCCCAACCTCACCATCAAACCAGCAGACAAGTGGGGGTGGGGGGGGGGCAGGGGTTGCATAGTGGTAGTTTGTCACACCAAACTCTACACTACTGAAGCCAGGTACCAACTCACGGACACCTCCTCCTACTGCCCCCTTGAACATGACCTCACCTCCCATCACCAACCGTCATCTCCCAGACCATCCACAACCTCATTACCTCAGCGAATCTCCCACCTACAGCCTCCAACTTCATAGTGCGGGAACCCCACACCACCCGGTTCTACTTTCTACCCAAACTTCACAGATGTGACTGCCATGGTCGACCCATCATCTCAGCCTGCTCCTGCCCCATCAAACTTATCTCTGCATTCCTTGACACTGTTCTGTCCCCCTTGGTCCAGGATCTCCCCACATAAGTTCAGGAGACCACCCACGCTCTCCATGACTTTCATTTCCCCGGCCCCCAATGCTTCATTTTCCCCATGGACATCGTGTCCCTGTACACTTCCATCCGCCACAACAGAGGCCTCCAAGCCCTCAATTCCTTGCTCTCCTGCCGACTGAACAAATACCCTTCCACTCATTCGATTGGCTGAACTGGACCACACCCTCAACAATTTCTCCTTCGAATCCTCCCACTTTCTCCAGACCAAAAGGGTAAGCATGGGCACCCACATGGGCCCCAGCTATGCCTACCTCTTCATCAGGTGTGTGGAACTGTCCATCAGCCACAGCTATACCAACACCACTCCCCATCTTTTTCTCTGCTACATCGATGACTGTATTGGCGCCAACTCGTGATCCCACAAGGAGGTTGAACAGTTCATCAACTTCACGAACACCTTCCACCCTGACCTCAAGTTCACCTGGACCATCTCGGACACATTCCTCTCCTTCCTGGACCTCTCCATTTCCATTTCCTGTGAACAACTCAACATGGACATACACTTCAAACTGACCAACTCCCACAGCTACCTGGACTACACATCCTTCCACCTTGCCTCTTGCAAAAATGGTATCCCTTACTCCCAATTCCTTTGCCTCCACCGCATCTGCTCCCAAGGGGACCAATTCCACCATAGCACATTCCTAATTGCCTCCTCCTTCAAGGACTGCAATTTTCCCTCCCATGTGGTCAACGATGCCCTCCAATGCATCTCCTCCACTTCTTGCACCTCCGCCCTTGAACCCCACCCCTCTAATTGCAACACGGACAGAACCCTCATGGTCCTCACCTTCCACTCCACCAAACTCTACATACAATGCATTTCTGCCACCTACAAACAGACCCCACTACCAGGGATATATTTCCCTCCCCACCCCTATCTGAATTTCACAGAAACCATTCCCTCCCCAACTCCCTTGTTAGGTTCATGACCCCACCCAACCCACCCTCCACTCCCGGCACCTTCCCTTGACACCACAAAACCTGCTCCCACACCTCCCCCCCTCACCTCCATCCAAGGCCCCAAAGGATCCTTCCAGTTCCAATAGAGATTTACCTGTACTTGCATACACGTCATTTACTGTGCCTGTTGCCCTTGATGCAGTCACCTCTACATTGAGGAGACAGGACACCAACATGTGGAACATTTCAGAGAACATCTCTGGGACACACGCACCAATCAACCCAACTGCCCTGTGGCAGAATACTTCAACTTCCCCTCCCACTCTGCCAAGGACATGCAAGTCTTTGGCCTCCTCCACAGCCAAACTCTAGCCACCTGACACCTGGAGGAAGAACGCCACATCTTACACCTTGGGACTCTCCAGCCACATAGCATCAATGTTGATATCACCAGTTTCCTCATTTCCCATACCCTCATCTTATCCCAGATCGAATCCTCTAACTTGGCACCACCCTCTTGAACTGTCCTATCTGTCTATCTCCTTTCCACCCTATTCACTCCACCCTCCTCTCTGACCTATCACCATCACCCCTCACCATCTATCAATCGCATTCCCAGCTACTTTCCCCCAGATCCATCCCCTTCCCATTTATCTCTACACCCTCCCTCCCCTTCTGCCAGCCCCCGCCCCCCCATTCCTGATGAAGAGCTTATGCTCGAAACGTTGCTACTCCTGCTCTTCAGATGCTGCCTGACCAGCTGTGCTTTTCCAGCATCACACTTTTTGATTCTGATCTCCAGCATCTACAGTTCTCACGTTCTCCTCGTTGATATATTATTCGCCTAATGTACCTGAACTGACAGCATTAAATTGGGCACTGTAGGATTTCAGTAAGAAGGTTCACATCACCTGTTCAGGTAAAGTGAGGGGTGGACAAGAATTTATGTTGCTCACTAAGAATTTCATGGTCAAGGCTTCTCTCCAATAATGCTAGGAACATTACAAAATAATGTTGAGCAGCAGAAATCAGATATAAAGCTGGGAGGGCATTTACATTGAACGACAATGAATTCTCCCTCGCTGAGCAAGAAAGGAGTTAAATATTCTATAGGATCCCTTTATGACTGTCCTCTCCCCTTCTCAGTGACCTTCTACAGCAGGTTAGCCTCCAAGATCTGTGTTCCTCCAATTCTGGCCACATGCACAAATTGATTTGGCATTGAACTGCAATGCCTTCAGCTTCTTGTCTCCTCAACTCGAGATTCCTTTCCAAACCTCTCTGCCTCCTTGCTCTGCACTGTTCCTTTATAGGCTATTTGCTTTGACTAAGCTTTTGGGCCCATTCCTTAAAGTATGCTTTTGTGATAGATGTTGAATTTTCCTCCATAATAACTCCCCAAAAGCCACTTTACTACAGCTAAAAGGTCCCAGATAAATGTCAGTTGTTGTAACTTAGAAAGCAAAACTGTGAGGCTCAATGAAGGATAATGTCAGGATGGCAAAAGCAATATATTTAAATAAGTGTAATTAACAGGTTGTATCACATTGGTGAGATTTAGAAATTGGATAAGGAATAGTTCTATAAACCTGACTGGCATAGTAACTGAATGGCTGCTGTCTTTATTTTGCTTCAGACTTCACAGTTTAAAAGGAAGAAAAATACAGGGAGGCATAAGGATTACAAATTAAGATACATAAAGCATTATATAATAAGTAACATTTTACTCGAAAGCCCATTGTAGTGGAGTCAGACAAGTTTCCGAGCATAAATGGTTTGCATTCAGTTATTTTTAAAAACATTAGTGAGTGCCTTAGTTATAATCATCCCAAGCTTGCAAGCTTTGTTATTTATGCCCGTGAATGTAAAGGTAGGAAATATTAAGCAAGGTTCAAACCCCATATCCATAGATCAATGGGAAAAGTTCCAAGGTTCCACATACAAGGAGTGCTCAAAACACAATTCACTTCCATTGATAAACCTTTACCCCTTAAAAAGCAACATTTTGCTCCATCCAAAAGGAATTGCAGTTTAGCAGGACAATAGTTCGATAACAGGTCCCTATTTTATATGCTTTGGAACTAACACTTGACCCTTCAGCAGCCTCTTGATCTCTTCGAACATTTGACAGTCAATGCTATGATATGAAATAGGGTTGTTAATAATTCTCGCTCATCATCTTTTCTGTCATTCTGGGAAATCCTAATAATCCTCATTCAGAACCCTATCAGCTTGTGTCTGCTGTAGCAGCTACCAAAGAACAAAGAACATTACAGTGCAGAAACAAGTCCTTCAGCCCTCCAAACCTGCACTGGTCCAGATCTTCCATCTAAACCTGCCGTCTGTTTTCTAAGGATCTGTATCCCTTTGCTCCCTGCCCATTCATGTATCTGTCTAGATACATCTTAAATGACGCTATCATTCCTGCACCAACTACCTCCGCTGGCAACGCGTTCCAGGCACCCACCACCCTCTGCATAAAGAACTTTCCACATAATCACTCCTAAACTTTTCCCCTCTCACTTTGAACTCGTGACCCCTAGTAATTGAGTCCTCCATTCTGGGATAAAGTTTCTTGCTATCCACCCTGTGTACACCTCTCATGATTTTACAGGCCTCAATCAGGTCCACCCTCAACCACCTTCTTTCCAATGAAAATAATCCTAATCTACTCAACCTCTCCTCCTCATAGCTAGCACCCTGCATATCAGGCAACACCCTAGTGAACCTCCTCTGTACCCTCTCCAAAGCATCCACATCATTTTGGTAATGTGGCAAACAGATCTGTACACAGCATTCCAAATGTGGCTGAACCAAAGTCTTATACAATTATAACATGACCTGCCAACTCTTGTAATCAATAGCCCTTCCGATGAAGGAAAGCATGCCATATGCCTTCTTGGCCACTCTACTGACCTGTGTTGCCACCTTCAGGGAACAATGGACCTGAATATTCAGATTTCTCTGCACATCAAATTTTCCCAGGACTTTTCCATTTACTGTATAGTTCACTCTGGAATTGCATCTGCCAAAATGCATCATCTCGCATTTTTCCGGATTGAACTCCATCTGCCATTTCTCTGCCCATCTCTCCAATCTATCTGTATTCAGCTGTAATCTCTGACAGTCCCCTTCAATATCTGGTGCTCCACCAATCTTAGTGTCATCTGCAAACTTGCTAATGAGGCAACCTACACCTTCCTTCAAATCATTTATGTATATCACAAACAACAGTTGTCCCAGCACAGATCCATGTGGGACACCACTGGTCACAGGTCTCTATTTTGAGAAGCTCCCTTCCACTACTACTCTCTGTCTCCTGTTACCCAACCAGTTCTTTATCCATCTAGCTAGAACATCCTAGACCCCATTCAGCTTCACCTTCTTCATCAGCCTACCATGGGGAACCTTAGCAAATGCCTTACTAAAATCCATGTTGATGCCATCTACATTCCTTCCCTCTTCAATAACCTTTGCCACTGTCATGGAAATTAAATCGACTTGACTCAATAATTAGCAAGAGCAAAGAAAGGGTCTTTATTAAAAATCCTACAGGATTTTTGACTCATTATACTAAGACAGATGCCTCAATGCAAAGAGTACTGAAACATTATACAAACGCCTGCCTTATAGCGTTCCTTATCACACTCTCAAGGGCAAAGGCTGGGGAAACTCAAGTTGTTATCTTCTCATCCCCTGGTCCTAGACATAACAGTTCTAGAGCTTTCGCTGAGTTCGACTATCACACGGTCGAGTTGAATGTTTACAGAATTCAAACAGAGATAAGCTAACTGCAAACCTTCATCAAAGCATCGTTTACAAAGCTCAGTACAGCATTGATTTAAAGAAAAGCATTCTCTTTCAAATTTCACAGTAAATGGATCATTTTCCATTACAGTCACCTCTTCAAAGAATTCTATTAGGTTGTAAGACATGACCTTCCCTGCACAAAACACGCTGTCTATCACTGATAAGCCCATTTTCTTCCAAATGGGTATATATCCTATCCCTTAGTATCTTCTCCAGTAGCTTCCCTACCACTGACATCAGGCTCGCATGTCTTAAATTACCTGGATTAGCCCTTCTACCCTTCTTAAACAAAGAGACAACATTCGCAATTCTCCAGTCCTCTGGGACCTCCCCCGTTTTCAAGGATGCTACAAAGACATCTGTTAAAGCCCCACCTATTTCTTATCTCACTTCCCTCAGTAACCTGCAATAGATCTCATCCAGTCCTGGGGACTTGTCCACCTTAATGCCTTTTACAATACACAACACTTACTCCCTCCTTATGCTGATGTGACCTAGAATAATCAAAGATCCATCCCTAACCTCAAAATCCACCACGTCCCTCTCCTCACTGAATATCAATGTAAAGTACTCATTAAAACTTCTCTGACTCCACGCATATCTTTCATGTTTGAGACAAAAAAGACTGCAGATGCTGGAATCCAAGTAGACAGGCAGGAGGCTGGACACACCAGCAAGCCAGGCAGCATCAGGAGGTGGAGAAGTCAATGTTTCAGGTATAAACCTTCTTCAGGATTGGGAGTGGGTGTGAGGGGAGCTTCAGTTAAAGGGGGGTGGGGGTGGGAGAGGATTTTGGGTGGGGAGAAGGACTAAGTGATGGGGTAGTAATAAATGAACACAGATGGAGGGTACGGCTTGGTTGGCCAATGGGAGGAATGAATTTGGTTGATAGCTGGAAAGAAGAGTCACTAGAGGAATGAAAGGGTGGAAGAGTGGCTAGAAAAGGAGTCAGGGGAAAGGGAAGGAGGTTTGTTTGAAATTGGAGAATTCAGTGTTGAGTCCTCTGGGCTGTAGGATGCCCAAGCTGAAGATGAGGTGTTGTTTCTCCAATTTGTGGTGTGGTTCATTGTGGCAATGGAGGAGAACGAGGATGGTTATGTTGGTAAGGGAATGTGAAGGGGAATTAAAATTTGGCAGTGAATGGGAGGTCAGGTCAACCCCTGATGGCCAAGCTGAGATGCTCAGCGAAATGTGCCCTTAGTTTACATTTGGTCTCATCGATGTAGAGAAGACCACATCGGGAGAACCGGATACAGAAAACTAGGTTTGAGGAGAGGCAGTTGAACCCCTGTCTCACCTGGAAGGCTGTTTGGAGCCTTGGATGAAAGTGAGAGGGGTGGTGTGCAGATAGATTTTACATCTTTTACGGTTGCAGGAAAAGGTACCAGGGGTTCAGGGGTGTTGGTGGGGAGAGTGGTGCAAACCAAGAATTGGTGAAGGGAGCGGTCCTTGCGGAAGGCAGAGAGGAGTGGGGAGGGGAAGATGCTGTTGGTGGTGGGGTCTTGATGCAAGTGTTTAAGGATGATATGCTGGATGCGGAGATTTGTGAGATGGCAGATGAGGACAAGGGGGACCCTGTCTTTGTTGTATTTGGAGTGGGGGGGTTGCATTAGAGTAGTGGAGCAGGGAATGGAGGAGGTGCAGTGGAGGGCTGTCTGGATGACAGAGAGGGGGAAAGCATGTTGTTCAAAATACATGGACATCTGGGATCCTTGGGAGTGAAATGTCCAAGTAGATGAAACAGAGGCAGAGGAATTGGGAATATGGGATGTGGTTCTTGTAGGTTACTGAGAAGGTGGAAGTGTGGTCCAGGTAGTTATGGGAGTCTTTAGGTTTATAGTAAACATCTGTCTGTAGACTGTCACCGGAGATGGAAATAAAGAGGTCAAGAAAGAGGAGGGAGGTGTCCGAGATAGACCATACAAATTTAAGAGGGGGGGTGGAAGTTGTGGGCAAAGTCGATAAATTGCTCCAATTCAGCCTGGGTGCAGGATGTAGCACCGATGCAATTATTGATGTAACAGCAGAAGAGTTGGAACATAATGCCTGTATATGTACTGAAGAGGAACTGTTTGACATAGCTGACAAAGAGGCAGGCGTAGCTAGGGCCCATACAAGTACCTGTGGCCACCCCCTGGATTTGGAGGAAATGGGAGAGTTGAAGGAAAAGTTATTGAGGATGAGGACTAGTTTGGTGATGCAGAGAAAGGTATTGGTGGTGTGGAACTGGATGGGTCTCTTGGAGAAAAAGAAGCTGAGGGCCTGAAGACCATCCTTGTGGGATATGGACGTGTATAAGGACTGCACATCCATAGCGAAGATAAATCTCTGGGGGCAAGGGAAATGGAAGTTACCGAAGAGGCGGGGACCGTGTTTAGTGTCGCAAAGGTAGGTGGGAAGTATCTGGACCAAAGGGAGAAAGATGAAGTCGAGACAGAAAGAAACGAGTTTGGTGGGGCAGGAGCATGCGGAGATGATGGGTTGACCGAGGTAGTTGGGCTTGTGGATCTTGGAGAGCAGATAGATCTGGGCACTGGAGGGCTGGAGCTGGGGGACTATGAGGTTGGAGGCAGTGGAGGGGAGATCACTGGTGGCAGTGAGGTTCAATCATGTTTGGTAGATCAGGTACAAAAAAGAGAGTAGCAAACATTTGTCATTCTAACCCAATTTTAGCCAAAGTCTGTTTACAGAATTGTCAATCAACATTGATTCTAATGGTGTTAGTTCAAAATCCTATTTTAAGTCATCATTCAGCAAAAAATAAAAACAAAAATATTTTAAAATATAATACAGACAATATAAATAATAAAAATAAATGCAAGATCAGTAAGTATCTTAGAGACAAGCATGACAATCATGGAAAGGCCAAGGTTATTAATTATTTCTGTAACCTTGTGTATGAATTGAGTTGGTTTTCACTTCTTGGGTAATAGTTGAAGAGAGTTTCTGCTGGCTCCTTTGTTACATGTTTCTACAAATCTGTTTGAAAACATTAGTCAGGAAATCAAAGTCGCATTAATCTAATGTTCAATACCAGAATACAGCTGGATTCCATCAAATCAGACTACATGTCATTGTCATCTCAAAGCAAACAGTTTGACTTTATAGGTTTACTGGCATATTCAGTTTGAACTACTTTCAGAGCAAGGGAACTTTTTCATCCCAGATATCTTCCACTTTGATTTATTTTGAAACATTTGTTTCCACTAAATAGTGAATGTCCTAATGTCACAAGCAATTATTAATCAGAAATTTGGGCTGAATCAGTGGTTAGCACTGCTGCCTCACAGTGCCGGAGACCCGGGTTCAATTCCCGCCTCTGTCTGTGTGGAGTTTGCACATTCTCCCTGTGTCAGTGTGGGTTTCCTCCAGTTGCTCTGGTTTCCTCCCACAGTCCAAAAATGTGCAGGTTAGGTGAATTGGCCATGCTAAATTGCCCGCCCGTAGTGTTAGGTGAAGGGGAATCGGTCTGGGTGGGTTGCTCTTCGGAGGGTCGATGTGGACTTGTTGGGCCAAAGGGCCTTTTTCCACACTGTAAGTAATCTAATCTAAATTTCTGTTTGATTCACAAGGGTGGAAACATTTCATTTGAAGAAATAGCAAGATTCATAAGACAGGAGGTCCACAGGGTTTTTGAAGGTAAGAAGCTGGAATATCATGTGCTGTTGCCTATGTGGTAATTTACCAATTGCCCTTTGTCACGTCTGTAAAGAGATATTTTCATATTGTTAGGATCTGATTTCAGCAGACAGTACACAAATATTGGCCTCTGCATCATTGATGGGTCAAGGCAATGATATAGGCTTTTGGTTTGTGTGTGGGTACAAACATGAGGCTAGGCAAGGACAGGTTCAACAGTGACACCACCCATAACAAACAGCCTGATAAATTTTAATCTTTGGTCCAATGCACAGGAACAGAATTATGCCATTCAGTCTCTCCAGTTTATTCTGTCATTCATTTCATTGCCACTACCAATTTTCACTACCAATGATCATGTAAAAGAATGCTTTCTAATTTCATTCTTCAGTCCTGGTTCTAAATTTCAGGTCATGCTCCTTTGTTCCCTTGACACAGAGGAAAACAGTTGCTCTGTTGAATCCACTTAACATTTTAAAAAGCATCTCATAAATCTTCCAACGTTAAAGGCATCCAAACCAATGTGCAATATCTGTCCAACAGGTCTATAAAACCCTGTTTTCTCTCGTACTCTGTCCTTAAATGGTGAAGTAACATTTGGTACCTTCCAGTGTACAGAAACTATTCCAGAATTTGTTAAATATTCACCAAAACATCCACTATTTCTATAGCTACCTCTTTCATCATTTGGATGTGGAATGTCAGGAACCAGAGACTTATCAATCTTCAGTTTTGCTAATTTATCTAATAATACTAATTTCTTATTAATAATAATAATTATTAATTTCTTATTACTAATAATACTTATTAATACTAATTTCCTTCAATCTTTTATGCTCCATAGTCCCTTAGATATTTTATTCTGGGAGTTTTATTATGTCTTCTTTCATTAAAAACAGACAAAAACTATTCATTTCACTTTGCTACCATTTTTCTATTTTCCCATTAAAAATTCTCCTGGCAATGGATCCACATTTCTCATAACCAAATGTTTCCTTTTACATGCCTGTAAGAAGCTTTTACAACCCAGTTTTATGTTTTTTGCTAGTTTGCATTCATATTCTATTTCCACTTTAATACTGTCTTGAAGCTCCTTTGATATATCCTAAATCCTCCCAGTCCTTGGGTTTATTACTTTCTCTGGCAATTTTGCAGGCTATTTATTTTAATCTTATACAATCCTGAAACTCCTTTATTAGCCACAGTTGAGAGTTTTGTGCCTTGCAGGAATGTATTGTTTATGCAAACTATGTAATACTTCTAAAAGATTATTCATTGCCTATGCACCATCATATCTTTCTTATGTGTTTTCTCAACTCACCAGTCAGTTTGTCCATCATACCTTTCAACAATCATGCTGTGAAGGAGCATTTAGGAAATAGTGACCATAATATGACAGATCTTTTCCATTACATTTGAAGGTGATATTGTTTGATTTTGCAATTAGGCTGTTAAATTTGATCGAAGAAAATTCTGAAGGTATGAGGATTGGCAATTATGAATTGGGAAGATACTCTAGAAGATTTGACAGTAAACAGCTGGCATTTAAGGAAGTATTACATTCTGTCCCAAAAATATACATTAACCCTAGACACAAAAAATGCAACAGGAAAAGAAAGTCAACATGAACTAACAAAAGAAATTAAATATAGCATTGGATCAAAGATAGTGACTTAAGATTGTCTAAGAATTTGGAGCAATGTAGAATCTAGCAAAGGGCAACCAAGAAACTAATAAAGAGAAAAGAAGACATAAATGCAAATTAGTGAGAAACTTGAAGGCGATCTACAAAAGCTTCTTTCGATATGTGAAAAGGGAAAGGTTAGTAAAGGCAACTGTGGTGGCATTACAGCTGGAGGCAATAAATTTTGGATTTAGGACCATTCAATGCAACCATTTTGGTGCGAGTGATTTGGCGTGGCCTGTTTGGCGCAGCCTATTTTGCCACAGACCCATTTAGGTGCAGAACTATTTTGGCGCAGATATACGGTAGTCATCAACGAAAATCAACATAATAGTAGAATTATTAAATGGGTAGTTTCCAATAGTTTGCAGTTATTATTAAAATAACTAGTCATCAAAGAAGAACAATTGTAGAGGGACCTTTACAAGTGATTAACGAGTGCCTAGAAAATTTGTCGGAGGATTGCCAAGGAACGATGCCTAACAACAGAGCGCTAAAGAAAATGGTTCGTAGGACAAGGAAAGAAATTGCTGCTTACCCAGTAAATCCAAGAAATTTAGAAGAACTTGTAATTCCAGATAGCTTTAAAACATATTCTGTTAAAGAAAATAATGAAGAACAATTTTTACTCGCCGACAGCGGTAGCACCACCTGCAGAATTCTTACATTTGGAAGAAAAAGGAATGCCGAGTTTCTGAAACAATCAAAAAAGTTACATGTTGATGGAACATTCAAAATTTCTCCATCTCTATTTTCACAAGTTTATGCTATTTTAGGGGAAATACATAAAGGCGTGTTCCCACTGTTGTATGCTTTACTCCCAAATAAGTTACAAACAACATATGATAAATTATTTGAAATGGTTCTGGGAATACAGCCTGAATGCCGCCCTGGCAGTATCAACTGTGACTTTGAACTTGTACGTCTCGTAGCAGGGCACAATATTCCATTGAAATTAAAGAAATTCAGGGAATGTAATGGGTTATATTTTGTTTTAGAAATTTTGAGGAACCACGGTTAGGAGTGGACTAATAACAGACTCAATGCAGTTGATACACAAATAACTACAAACCACTGGAAACTACCTATTTAATAATTCTACTATTATGTTGATTTTTGTTGATGACTACCGTATATCTGCGCCAAAATAGTTCTGCGGCAAAATAGGCTGTGCCAAACAGGCCGTGCCAAATCATTCGCGCCAAAATGGCTGCGCCCAATGGTTCCATTCCGATAAATTTTATAAATGAGAACAGGGAATGGGCAAAGGAACTAATCAACTACTTTGTATCTACATTCACAGAGGAAAATTCAGAAAATCTTCAAGGAGTGCTAGGCAACCAAAGGACTTGTGACAATGAGGAACTAAAAATAAATTAGTGTTAATAAAGTAGAGCTCAAAATATTAATTGAATTACAAGTTGATAAGTCCCTGTATAGATGTGTTATGTTCCAGTTTGCTAAAGGATATAGTTGTAGAAATGATCGATAGCTTTCAAAGTTCTGAAGATTCCAGAATGTTTTTGGCAAATTGGTAAGTAACAAAGATAATCCCCACTAGTTAAGAAAGAACTGCGAGGGAGAAGAGAGAACTACAGGCCTGTTAAGTTCATGTCAGTAAAAGGGGAATTGTTAGAATCTGTTTTGAAGGATGTGATAACTATGCACTTAGAAAATAATGATAAGGTTGGGCAATGTCAACATGTATTTATGAAAGAAAAATCATGCTTCACAAAAATAAAACAAAGAACTGCAGATACTGGAGATCTGAGACAAAAAAAAGACAGAAATTTCTGAAGAACCTCAGTAGTTCTGGCAGCACCTGGAGGTAGAAAGCAGAGTTAGTATTTTGAGTTAGGGGACTCTTTATCAAAACTGTCAGCAGCTAGGAAAAAGTCGGATTTGTGATGAAACCAAAGGTGGGGTGGTAAGCAGTGCAAGTGCAGAAGGAGTGAATAAGTGGAGATAAAGCCCAGTGAGAAATATATGAACAGGGTAGGTAAATGAGAAGCTAATAAGTAGCAAGCTTGGACTGAAGAAAAGCTAAATAAATGACAATAAGAGCAAAGAGTAAGAGAACCTGGATGAGCTGTACTGAATGCAACCCATATAATCTGCTAAAATGCCTAAGACTATGTGAGAATAGGTGACTGTGCTCAAAGCAACCCATGTCATAAAAATTCCACGGAAGGGTCACTCGACCCGAAACATTAATTTTGATTTCTCTCCACAGATGCTGCCAGGCCTGCTGAGTTTTTCCAGTAATTTTTATTTTTGTCTCCTGTCATAACAGGACCACATATGGGATTGACAAAAAAAAGGATGGAATCTGGATCTAAAATTATTGAACTTATTGTTGAATCCGAGAGTCTTAGAATTCCCCAAATAGAAAATGAGATGCTATTCTTTGAGATTGCGCAGAGACTTGTTGGAACACTGCAGCAGGCCTGTGAGAGAAATGTTGGCCAGGGAACATGGTGGTGTGTTGATTTGGCAGTCATCTGGAAGCTCCATTTTTGCAGACATAGCATAGGTGTTCTGTAAAGCAGTCACCCAGTCTGTGTTTCATCTCATGTATTATGAACAGCAAATACAGTCAACTGGATTGAATGAAGTACAGTAGACTAGATTTAATGAATCACTGCTTCACCTGGAAGGTATGTTTGGGTGGCCTTGGATAGTGAGGAAGGAAGAGATAAATGTAGAAGCAGGACACATTCAGCAATTGCATGGGAAAGCATCGCAGGTGTGTGAGGAGATGTTGGGAATGGAGGAAAAGTGTACTAGAGTATTGCAAAGAGAATGGTCCCTGTGGAATGCTGACAAAGCAGGAGAGGGGATTATTTGTCTGGTGGTGGCATCTGTTTAAAGTGATGGAAATGACAGCTTACATACTTTTGGATATAGAGACTGGTGGAGTGGTAAGTGAGGACAAGGAGCACCCTATCATTGTTGTGGGAGGGTAGACAAGTGGTGAGGGCAGAAGCACAGGAAATGAGTCATAGAACATAAAACATAGAACAATACAGTGCAGAACAGGCCCTTCAGCCCTCAATGTTGTGCCGACCTGTGAACTATTCTCAGTTCGTCCCCCTACACTATCCCAAAATCATCCATGTGCTTATCTAAGGATTGTTTAATCCTGAGAGTCAGTCACAACTAAGGGCCCTGTTGACCATGGTAGTGTGCAATCCTTAGTTGAAGAAAAATGTGGACATTTCTGAGGCCCCCCTGTGGAAGGTGGCATCATCAGACCAGATGCAACAGAGATGGAGAAATGGGGTAGAATGAGATGGAGTTCATATAGGAAGCAGGGCATAAGGATGCATAGTCAAGGTAGCTGTGGGAATCACTGGGTATGTAGTGGATATTTGTGGCCAGCCAATCCCCAGAAATAGAAACAGAGATGTCAAAGAAGGCAAGGGAGGAGTTGAAGATGGACTCGGTGACGGTGAGGGCAAAATGGACTTGATAAATTTTCACAGTTCAGAGCAAGAAAGTGTGGCAGCTTCATTGATGGACCAGAGAAAGAGCTGGGTGGAGAGGGCCCTGAGTTAGATTGAAACAAGGAGTGTTTCACATCCCCCCAAAAAAGACAGGTGTAACTGAGGTCAGGTACCCATGGTCACACCTTTGACCTGAAGGAAGTGAGAGGAGTTAAAGAAGTAGTTGTTGAAAGTGAGTATATGATTGATTAGAAGGTGGAGGGTGATGGTAGTTGAAATCAGTTTAGGCCACTTCTCCAAGAAGAAGTGGAGAAGTAAGAAACAGAGGTAACAGAGGTTTCGAGTCTGGTATGACTCTTCTCAAAATTCATTAACTCTGTTTTTCTCTCTCTATGGACACTGACAGACTTGTGAGTTTCTCTAGCACTTCCATTTTTATTTCAGATCTCCAGCATTCACAATATTTTGCTTGTCTTACAATAATCCAGAGTCATGGACTAATACGTTGGGAACAGGAATTCAAATCCCACCACAGCAGGTCACGAGGAGGCAGTTATGTTGTCCCCTGTCAGGGCAGGAAGTGCTGGGTCCAATGCCTGAGCCTCAATCCAAGTGGAAACCTGCAGGAATCTGTCAATCCTTCATCTGCCAACAATCAGGAGCCATGCGCACCCCCCTCCTCCCCTCTCACCCCCAAAACAGCCAGAGTCGATGACACAACCGCTCCCTGTCTCCTGTAAGGTCATTAAGATCTCCTTAACCACACATCAACTGACAGATCAACAACGTTCTGGCATAGAAAGTCAACAAGCATCAATGCATGGCTTAAGAATGCAGAATTAACCCCTTCAATGCTGCTGAGCTCTTGTTAAGAATTGATTTGAGAGCTGGAATTTCAGGACTCTAACCAGACCACTCATGATTTTGGAAACATCTACCAGATCTCTTTTCATCTTTCTTTTTTTGAAGGAAAACAGACTCAACATCTTCAATCTATCCTCATGACTGAAATTTCTCATTCCTGGGACTATTCTTGTAAATCACTCCTGCAAGCTGTCCAATGCATTTACATCTTTCCTATAATTTGGCACCCAAAACGGTACATAGTTCTCCAGCTGACGTCTAACATCAGTCTTGTACAAGTTTAACATCAACACCTTGTTCTTGTACCATATGCCCTTATTAATAGAATTGAGAACACTGTATGCTTTATCAACTGCTCTCCCTACTTGTCCAGCCATCTTCAATTATTTGTGCACACATCCACTCAGATCCATGCACGCACCCACTCAGATCCATGCACACATCCACTCAGATCCATGCACACATTCACTCAGATCCATGCACACATTCACTCAGATCTGTGCACACATTCACTCAGATCTGTGCACACATCCACTCAGATCCATGCACACATCCACTCAGATCCGTGCACACATCCACTCAGATCTATGCACACATCCACTCAGATCCATGCACACATCCACTCAGATCCATGCACACATCCACTCAGATCTGTGCACACGTCCACTCAGATCTGTGTACACATCCACTCAGATCCATGCACACATCCACTCAGATCTGTGCACACATCCACTCAGATCTGTGCACACGTCCACTCAGATCTATGCACACATCCACTCAGATCCATGCACACAGCCACTCAGATCCATGCACACATCCACTCAGATCTATGCACACATCCACTCAGATCCCTCTGCATTTCCCTTAGAGCTCTAGCTTGCAAGGAAAGTTAAACTCTTAGAAAGATAACATGTTAATGTTTTCTTTTCCTTTTTGGTGTGGGAATAAAGCCCACTGTGATGATTTAGCTCAAACATACTGTCGGGGAAATTGAAACTATCGAGTGTAAAATGCACCATAACTGGGGAATGAGACAATAAAGTTCATTTGAGATTTCTTCCATTTCTTACCATATCTGTTGATCATGTTTAGTTTTTAACCTGATTGGTGTCCAGTTAAATGCAGTTGAATTCCTGTCAGTAATTATTCATTACTCTTGGGTGTGAACACTAACCTAATCAGACAATGCAAATGTTGTATAATGTATACCCAGCAGTGCTTACAAAGCAATAATCTAATAAAGAGTTTCAGATAGTTTAATCGAATAGTTTGCCACACTGTGCTTACCTGTCAGTCGCCTCATCAATGGATTTCAGTAACTTGTAACAGAGCTCCCAGAATGATTCAGCGATGTTTGTCCAACTCAGAGGTAAATTTGTAAATTCATGAAGCAAACATTGTTTAATTACTGCTTTGTGATAAGAGATTAGTAATAGATATATGATTGCTACACTCTCTGATGACTATTTCAATAAAATTCATTTTACCTAGTTTTTTTTGGGCTAGTTTTCAGTTACCTTCCTGTAACGTGAAGGAGACAGTGGCATAGTCATAGTATCACTTGACCAGTAATCGAGAGGCACAAGCTAATGTGTTCAAATCACACTATAACAAGAACTTTAGATTTTGTTTCACATTTGCATGAGTGTTACTACATAGGCCAGATTTATTGCCAGCCCCTAATTACCTTTGAAATGAATGGGGCTTATTAGGCCATTTCAGAGTCAGTTACATTGCTGTGGATCTGGAGTCACATGTACGCCAGACCAGGTAAAGATGGCTGATTTCATTCCATGAAAGACATTAATAAATCTGATGTTTTCTGTCAAAGACAATCAACAATGCGACTAGCTTTTCAATTCCAGATTTAATTTAATTCAAATTTCACCATTTGTCATAGTAGAATTTCCCCTGAACATCAGCCTGGGGCTCTGGGTTATGACACTTACATTACTGCTGCGTCATACCCTCCAGATGAATAAATCTGATATTGAAATCTAGTTTCAGCAACAGTGGTCATGAAACCATCATCAAATTTGAGGAAACTCATCCAGTTCACTAATATCCTTGAGGAAAGGAAATCTGCTGTCCTTACCTGGAGTGGCGAACATGTGACTCCAAGCACACTGCAATGTGGCTGACTCTTAAGTGCTCTCTGTCATGGGTGAGGAAGCCATTCAGTTGAAGGAAAATTATGGATGGGCAACAAACATTAGTTTTATCAGCGATGAGAAAATAAAGAAAAATAAATCTTCTACTGCATCTTGATGCTCATTTGAATACTTATTTTTCATCTTCTTGTCTCAAAGTGTTTTGGGATTTTCTACATGCTTCAGATAAAAGGGGAGTGAGAATTTGCAACTCTATCCCCCACAGCGTTGTTGAGGCTCAAGGGGTCAAATAAACATTTCAAAAGTGAGTTAATAGATTTGTTATGTAAGGCTGTAAAGGGTTAAGGAATCAATGTGAGCAGCTAGAGCGACAATGCAGATTAGCCTAACTCAATGGTGGAATGGACTAGAGGGTCTGAATGCCGCCTCTTGCAGCTGTCAGAGTAAGTGAGTATTGTCATCTTGCTATGGAATAATACACTTTGCCTCTTTTAATTTGATTTCCTTTCCAGAGAGACTTGCTCACTACAAACTGAAATCTCCTGCAGCAATGTTGGCTGCTCAGGCGAAAATAGGCCTACCAGGGCCACCTGGAAATGATGGCCTGCCAGGACTGCCTGGGCCTCGAGGAGCGACTGGGCCACAAGGAGCCAGAGGTAAGATTTATCCAAAATTATCATCATGGTAGCATTTTTACAATTGCATGGAGAGCCTCGTCATGATTTGAATTGATATTGGTATACTGGTTCAGGAAACAAAATTATCTTTGTCAAGGTAAAACAGTTACATCAATTTGCAAGCATGTTTCACAGAAAGATATATGCAGCAGGTCCTCTGGTTCAATGGCTACTGTCCCTGCCTCTGAACTAGGTTTAAACTCAGATGTAGGTTCAAGTCCAATTCCGGTACTTAATGGGCAAGAGTGGTGCATGGCTAAATAGGTTGATTACCAATCCACAGATCCTTGTAGAACAACTAAAGGTAGCAGAAAGTGCAGGTGAGTTTCCTTCTCAGCCAACTGTAATACGGAGCTACAGAAATAGGCGTAAGCACATGCTTCACCTGGTTACGTGGTACTAAACGCTGAAAGTATAAGAAGATGTGTGATGACTCGCACATTTGAGACAGCACAGAGTCCTTCACAGGAAGGGATGGGGACTAGTAGAGAAGATACTGCAGAAATTGCATGAAAAATGAACAATACCGTACATCAAATTCACTGCTCAGCGGGATTATTCTCCAATGGTATATAACCTTTCTGATTGTTCTGAGCAAACCAATCAGAAGAACAATAGGCTTAAAACAAAAGAAACTGTCCCCTAAAACAGTTGTACATGGAATAAAAAGGATCATGTAGGTTAGTCATGTAGAGTTTAGTGCTATCCATCATTTTCAAAGTGCAAATATTCAGTGAGTGGCACAGTGGCTCAGTGGTTAGCACTGCTGCCTCAAAGCGCCAGGGACCTTGGTTCGATCCTGGCCTCGGGCAGACCATCTGTGTGGAGTTTGCACATTCTCCCAGATGCTTGAGTTTCCTTCCAGAGTCACAAAGATGTGCAGGTTAGATGAATTGGCCATGCTAAATTGTCCATAGTGTAGGCTAGGTGCATTAATAAGGGATAAATATAGGATAGGGAAATTAGTTTGGATGTGTTATTCTTCAGACAGTCACTGTGGACTTGTTGGGTGAAGGGCCTGTTCCCACTCTATAGGGTTACTAATTCTAATTCAGTGGAGATAAGCAAAGTGACAGATAAAGAGAGGCAAGAGGTGGAAATGGCCATATGTGAGTGGCAGGAAAGCATTGGGGTCATTAAGCTGAAATAACATTGCTTTAAATGGAATGAAATGCTGGGACTGTAATTTAGCAAATTTTTGTGGAGCAAGCAGGCAGCGAACTGCAGCAAGAAGCTCGGGAGGGAGGAAAGCCATTAATGTGAGGCAACGGGAAATGGCTGGAATAGCCTTCCACATTAATTGGTGAGAGTTAATAGACTGACAATGCAGGAGTGAGAAGAAAATCCTGTCAAGCTGCAGGTGTAACACAGAGTAACGCGAAAGTGGGAAAGCCCCATTCATGGACTTACTTGACACTCAAATAAGGACAATACATTATAAACAGCAAAGTGAATGCAATATAATGATTTATGAGTTGTTCACAGGCTACGCACCAGCTGAGACAAAAGTGGGTGAGTATCATTTTGTGCCCTTTACCCATTTCAGACCTCGGGTATTTAACTTGGTTTGGGCGTAACAAATCACCCACCTGTTTGGCAGGATAGAATAAAATTACCTCCCAAGTCTTTGTTCTAATCATTTCACCACCATAACAAACCAAGTCATGAGAGTTTAAATAGAACTGTGCTTCAATTTTACACATTGCGTGATGGACATTGAGTATACAAATCATCAAGTCTTGTAACCAATCATTTTCCTCTTTCAAAGATATTGAACAAAAAGATCTATACAGTATGGAAGATGTACAATCTATCATGAAACTGTCTGGCTTTAAGATGCAGATTTCCCAATATTTCAAGGTCATTGAAAATGCTGAACTATTCCTTCAGCCAGCAGTTTCTGATCTCATTATGTCTTCAGACCAATGGTGCTGATTTAAGAGGCCTACCTGGTCTTAAAACATACATCACAGAGATTATAACATTAGCCAAGATCTTGAAGTACCAAGACCAGAGGGAAGTTCTGATGTTTAATTGAATGTTACATCCTCTAGAATTACAACCTACATACAAGTTCCTTATACAACTTGACTCTCCTTACAGGCTGCCTTACATTCATGAAGAATCTTCGATTTAAATCCTGGTGGGAGTGTTACTGGAATTGTTTCCTCAAATACGCAGTTCAATTCTGGCACATTATGGGGTGGCACCATAGTTCACTGGTTATCACTGCTCCTTCATAGCACTAGGGACCCATGTTCGATCCCAGACTCAGGTGACTGTCCATGTGGAGTTTGCACATAATCCCCATGTTTGCGTGGGTTTCCTCCCAGAGTTCAAAGATGTGCAGGCTAGGTGGATTGGCCATGGGAAATCCAGCGTTACAGGGATAGAGTGGGTTTGGGTGAAATGCTCTCCAAACGATCAGTGTCGAGTTGATGGGCTGAATGGCCTACTTCTATACTATAGGAATTCTATGATTCTATAAGGACAGAAAAATTAAAATTAATGAATGTTGGTCAGACCTTCTTCACAAGCTTATTCCCAAAAAACCTGATCGAGCAGGAGAAAGCAAATTTGTCCATTAGCCATGTACAACCCTAGATACTATGAAACATTCCCCTCTTCCAAGCATGATATTTATAAATCTCACTATTTCAAGCAATACTTTTCTAGTGTCTGAAGCAAATTATTTTCCTCTCATCTGATTTGTAGGCAGTGGTGCAGAGGATTATACATTATGGAATGATTAAGTTATACCTGGATCCCAATTTATAAACATCTGTCTTTTACAAGCACTCATAATTACAAATGAGATCTTAAGAATCCAGCATGCAAACATTCATTCATACAAAAGCGACTTACCAATGTACTCAGGAACCAAACCCATTTGTAACCTGGGGACTGCCTTTACACCTAAATTCTCATACTGAACCTCACCCAGTTGATTTATGGCTGTCTGTAATAGACATCTGCCTCTCCTCCAGTTTCCAGTTTCCGTCCATTGAGATATTATATATTATAATCTGGCCATTGCATTTGGAATGTTTATTTTTTTCAAAGCTCCAAATATGTCTCTTGACATTATTCCTAACACCTGAATTGTGCGAAAATCTAGATTTAATGGACAATTTTCGACTTTGATTCATTCTTTGCTAGAGTCTTGAGATTATAGAAGTCTTGATCTCCCTGATTTATTCCTCTTAAAGCAAGTGTGCATCACCAGGAACATAGCTTCTTGATAAAATTGCATCTTGCCTGCTAGATTAATCATTCAGTGCTGGGTGTTAATTTACATGGTGGGCCATAGCCCTTTACTTGCACGTCTCAGTTAAAACTTAACAGTAATCAATGTAATAATGCAAAAACACACCCCATTTCTTCAGCTATTAATGCTATCGATAAAGTAGTTTATACATGTTACTCCAGTTCATTAAGCCATACTTAAGCAAAATTGTTCATTAATAATAACTTTCTGTCTTCACCTCTGCGCGTGAAATATCCATTTTATTTCCCTTTCAGGAATACAAAATGAAAAGGACAAGCGATGAAGTATGACCTTGATCATTTTTTAAGCTTTATCTGTGGACTCCAGTGGAACAAAGAGGATCTATTCAATGCTGTTTGAAATACATTAGTGCTCAGGCCAAATGGACACTTCAATGAAAAAGAGCAATTTGGATTGTTTAAGTATCCAAGACTTCTAATAATGCTGGGCTGCTTGCCAGAAAAACAAAACCTTGTCAATGTTCCAGTTGCAGTTTTGCTTCCTTGGGTTTGGGAGCTCCACATTAACAGGGGTTAATATTCTTTCCCTATGGTGGAAGAGTCTCCCTGACACATTCACTATACATTGGTATTCCATAAGATTTTCTTTACCTTCAGAGGACTTGGCATTACTACTTTGGATTATAACTATTGGACTGTTTTTTTGTCTTCTTGGAAACTTTGCTCTACAGTTTTTGATTTTTTTTAGTAAATTCTTTGAACTTTTCAACATTGCCTCTTTGTCAGTTTCTTTTTGTGTCACTCCTGCTAAACAAAGGTTGTTACAGGAGATACCGATGCTTCTATATTATAGAATGATTAAGATACAAATTCCCAACTTACGACATCTGACTTATGAATGCTCATATTTATGAACAAGATCCCATATTATTATTATTTTTAAAGATCCAGCATATGGACATTCACTTGTACTTACTATTGGCTATTTTATATTGTACTGTATTGTGTTCCAACTTGCGTACAAAACAACTTATGAACGTACTGAGGAACAGAACCTGTTACTAAGCCAGGGACTGCCTTTACACCTTTATTCCAGTGCTAAATCTTGTTCTGTTGATTTATGGCTGTGGATTTATTTTCGAAAACTCACATAGCTAACTTTTCTTGTGCATTCCCACTGGAAACCCATTCAGTCACCTTGGAATGCGTGCACCTCATTGTTCTTTATTAAGAACTGATAATGAAGAACAATACAGCATAGGAACAGGCCATCCAGCCCTCCAAGCCTGCACCAAAGCATTTTGCCCTTCCATACTAAAACTATCTTCACCTACAAGATCCTTCCTTATCACGTATTCATCCAGGTGCTTGTTGAATGGTGTTATTGTGTTTGCTACCACTGCCTCCTCTGGTAGCAACTTCCAGACACACACTACCTTTTGTGTGGAAAACTTGCCTTGCACATCTCTTTTAAACTTACCCCTCCCCTCCTCTCCCCTGTTTCCACTAAACCTCAGTATAATGTATTGGGGAAATGCAATGAAATAAACATGAAATTCAAAGCTAGCCCAATGGTGACAATGCAACCACTGTCAATTGTTATGAAAATCCATCAGGTTCAGTATTTAAAGAAGGAAATCTGGCATTCTTACCTGGTATGGCAATGTGAATCCAGACCCACAGCAATGTGTTTAACTCTCAACTACCCTCCAGGAAACAAAGGATGGGCAATAAATGCTGCCTTAGCCAGTGATGTCGAATATATAAAAATAAATATCTGACCTCTGATTTCTATGATTCTACAATCTAAATTTAAATACCAAAGTGGCAATTATTTTCTACCTGCATGTTGAAATGTCAGATTCTCTGCACACTGTATTTTCCTCACAGGGGACTTCACCTGGTTACATTTTGTAGATATATCAATTCTCACTTATCTGGAAAGAGACTTTTCAACAGTGCTTTAAACTGTGACCTCTTTTAATTTGTTTTTATAAACTTCCACTTCCACACAGTTAAATTGGTCCCTGATCTGTCTTGACAATCAAAGTCTCAACTATCCAAAAGTGACAATTCTCTGATTTTCTGTCTCTAGGTAGATTCTGATGGCATGTGTAAATTATTATTTGCACATAGGTCTTTCTGTAACTGTGCAGAAGAAATGCTGTTTTAAGATCTGATGTCTTTGCCTGCAGGAATCATGACTGACTGATTTATATGGTTTTCTTTGTTTCTTCATCAGCAACCAGGCCTTCAGCTGTCAAAACCCTTAGCCAAAGTCTTCGAACTTTCTTCTCCAAATACCTCCCTCCTTGTCCTTTTTAAAGATCTGCGTGTAACCTACCTTATTGAGTAAATTTTAATCAATTGTCCTATTTATCTCTGTTGCTCAATTTCAAATTTTCTTGACTGCATTTTGCAAATGCCTTATGACATTCTTCCATTATTTCATGAGGCTTTACAAAACAGTTATGTTTTAGACTATCTCTTTAATTTAAGCTAAAATTGAATAATGAAAAGAGTCATGTGATCTGCAATGGGTTCGACTTGATAACCAGCTGTGACTTGGTGATCATGGAGACTGGAAGGTGGGGACTGCTTGGGAATGAAGGAAGATGGTTGAGTTGAGATTAAATGGTATTGAAATGTATATGCCAGCACTTGAGAATCACTGCAGAAACTGTTCCTGGTTTAGCAGACGTTCTGTGTAGATGCCCAGCAGATGCTGATGGCAAGCTGGCCTTGTAATCAAAAGGAATGAACCAGCAGGAATTTATTTTTAAAATCTCTCTGAAAGAATCATCCTGATGTGGCTGAGAGAAGGAATCACTGAGACTTTTACTTTTGTTGTTGCCACAATATTTCCTACATTCGGATTTATTTCTGATTAAAATGTACTGGAATCTTCAAAATTGTTAATTAAAATAAATCTGAAAAAAACCTATCTAACGAAGGATATTAAAGTCCTTTTCAAAAATGCCTTCTAGCATATGTTCTGGATTTCACCCAATTGCAAAAAAATGTTTGTTTTAGTGTGAATGCAATGCAAATGATCATAATCCATTAATGCCAGATTTTGGTAATTAGTGCTAATGCATGAATACTGTACTTGTTCTACTCACTTTTGTCTGGCAAGTCGCTTAGTTTTGACCTACTGAGCAAAAATCATGTTTATTTTTGTTTCTTTTTGGTTATTTTTTAAAGGTTCTCCAAGTATTTTAGTGTCTTATTTCTTGAGTTAAAGTCTCTCATCCCTTCAGACTGTTTTGTTTTGGAGTGAATGTTATTTCTTGCCACAACAGTAGAGTCATGGAGATGTACAGCATGGACACAGACCCTTTGGTCCAACTTGTCCATGCCGACCAGATATCCCAACCCAATCTAGATCCACCTTGACCCATATCCCTCCAAACCCTTACTATTCATATGCCCATCCAGATGCCTTTTAAATGTTGCAATTGTACTAACTTCCACCACTTCCTCTGGCAGCTCATTTCATACACATACCACCCTCTGTGTGGAAAGTTGCCTCTTAAGTCTCTTTTATATCTTCCCCTCTCACCCTAAACCTATGCCCTCTAGTTCTGGACTCCCCCCACCCCAGGGAAAAGTCTTTATCTATTTATCCTATCCATGCCCCTCATGATTTTATAAACCTCTATAAGATCACCCCCAGCCTCTGACGCTCCAGGGAAAACAACACTAGCCTATTCAACCTCTCCATATAGCTCCCTCTCCAACCCTGGCAACATCCTTGTAAATCTTTTCTGAACCCTTTCAAGTTTCACAACATCATTCTGTTAGGGAGAAGACCAGAATTGCATGCAATATTCCCACAGTGGCCTAACCAATGTCCTGTACAGCCTCAACATGACCTCCCAACTCCTCTACTCAATACTCTGACCAATAAAAGAAAGCATTCCAAATACCTTCTTCACTATCCTATCTACCTGCAACTCCACTTTCAAGGAGCTATGAACCTGCACTCCAAGGTCTTTTTGTTCAACAACACTCCCTAGGCCCTTATCATTAAGTGTATAAGTCTTGCTAAGATTTGCTTTCCCAAAATGCAGCACCTCGCATTTAACTAAATTGAACGAATTACTTGGGGTGGCGCAGTGACTCAGTAGTTAGCACTGCTGCCTCACAGCACCAGGGACCCGCGTACAATTCCACCCTCAGGTGACTGTCTGTGTGGAGTTTGCACATTCTCCCTGTGTCTGCGTGATTTTCCTCCCACAGTCCAAAGATATGCAGGTTAGGCTAGGTGAATTGGTCATGCTAAATTGCCCTTAGAGTTAGGGGGAATGAGTCTGGGTCAGGTAGACAATATACAATAGACAATAGACAATAGGTGCAGGAGTAGGCCATTCTGCCCTTCGAGCCTGCACCACCATTCAACATGATCATGGCTGATCATTCTTAACTAAGCGACTTGCCAGACAAAAGTGAGTAGAACAAGTACAGTATTCATGCATTAGCACTAATTACCAAAATCTGGCATTAATGGATTATGATCATTTGCATTGCATTCACACTAAAACAAACATTTTTTTGCAATTGGGTGAAATCCAGAACATATGCTAGAAGGCATTTTTGAAAAGGACTTTAATATCCCTCATTAGATAGTTTTTTTTCAGATTTATTTTAATCATCTCCATAACCCTTGATTCCACTATCCTTGAGACCTCTATCCAACTCTTTGTTAAATGAAGCCAGAGACTGGGCCTCCACTGCCCTCTGGGGAAGAGCATTCCACACTGCCACCACTCTCTGGGTTACTCTTTGGTGGGTCGGTGTAGACAGTTGGGCCGAAGAGCCTGTTTCCACACTGTAGGTAATCCAATCTAAAATCTAAACTCCATCTGCCACTTCTCAGCCCATTGGCCCATCTGATCAACATCCCATTGTAATTTGGGGTAACCTTCTTCGCTGTCCACGATACCTCCAATTTTGGTGTCATCAGCAAACTTACCAATTAGACCTCCAAATCATTTATATAAATTACGAAAAGTAGTGGTCCTAGCACCGATCCTTGTGGCACTCCACTGGTCACAGGCCCTCCAGTCTGAAAAACATCTCTCTACCACCACTCTCTGTCTTCTACCTTTGAGTCAGTTCTGTATCCAATGGCTAACTCTCCCTGTATTCCAAGAGATCTAACCTTGCTAACCAGTCTCCCATGGGGAACCTATTCAAATGCCTTACTGAAGTCCATATAGATCACATCTACTGCTCTGCCTTCATCAATCCTCTTTGTTACTTCTTCAAAAATTTAAATCAAGTTTGTGAGACATGACTTCCCACGCATAAAGCCATGTTGACTATTCCTAATCAGTCCTTGCCTTTCCAAATACATGTACATCCTGTCCCTCAGGATTCCTTCCAACAACTTGCCCACCACCGACATCAGGCTCACTGGTCTAGTTCTAAACTAGAGCTTCTCTTCATCAGGTTGAGAGCTGAAACTTTGAGATTGTGAGCCCTGAGGCCACAATTTCCACCATGGTGCTCTGACCAAGGTATACCAGCTGTAACAGCTGTGTTCCCACTCTCTCCAGTCTCAGTCAGAGCTCATGACAATTTACAAACTTCACAATGGGGTCATAGATGGAAGGAAGCTTGAGAGGCACTCTTCTAAATATTCTAAAAGTGTTCTGCATGGATAATACCTTCTTAATGAAGGCAATTGTTTGTTTTAATATTTTATTCAAATATCTTTTAATAAATACTGATGAAGCATCCAATTTAATGCAAATCAAGCCTTCAGTCTTTCTCAACTAATTACTTTTTGTGGTGATGAAACACCTGCAATAGAATCTTGCTAAGAAGTTAGAGTCTCATCTGTCAGCTGGCTAACTCGCAAGAAAACCAGGCTCCCTCTTCCAGGAAAGCCCATCGCCACCGAATCACATGCCAATTAGGCAGTGGATGAAGTCACTGGTGTGGCCCATTGCACAACAAATACCAAGTCATTATAAACAGCTCAGTACTGCTGTCTGTGAAAACTCTGGCACACTACTTAAATCTCTAGTTCAAACTTATCCTCATCACTTACAAATTTCCCAATTTGCAGAAAATCATCAATTTCAAAAATTACAAATGAATGCAAGATAAATCAAAAATTAAGGCTAGTTGTCAAGTACATGGAGGGACTTTGATTTTAAATGCAGTAATCTGTTAGGGGGAGATTAAGTATTAAAGAAATATAAAATACAGGTGATGACATTGCAAATTGTCAGTGCAATGCAATATTGGTTCACCTTATTTAGGGAAGGATGTTAATACATTGGAGTCAGTTCATAGAAAGTTTAATAGACTAATGGACAGGAATGGACAGGTTTGTCTTTTGATGTGAGGTTGGATTGATAGGTGAAGAAAGTGGAGTTGAGGATTATCAGATCAGCAATGATCCCATTGAATGGTGGAGCAGACTCTGAATAGCCTACTTCTGAGCTGAATAGCCTACTTCTGCTCCCACATCTTATGGTTTTATGGCCAGTCTTGTATCCACTCGTGTTTAGAAGGGCAAGAGGCAACTTGATTGAAACATACAAGATCTTGAGGGGTCTTAACAGGGTAATTGTGAAGAAGACGTTTCCTGTTAGGAGAGAATCTAGGACTACGAATCACTATTTAAAAATCAAGCGTTGCTAATTTAAAGGAAAGATGAAGGGATTTTTTTCTCACTGAGGCTTGTCATTCTTTGCAATACTCTCCTTGAAAAGGTGCTGAAGGCAGAATTCTTGAATCTTAAGACGTTGGTGGATAGATTAGTTAAGGAGGAGGGAGAAATCGTTATTGGGAATGTGGATTTGAGGTTACAATCATATAGTCCTTGATCCTATAGGATAGTAGAGCAGGCTCAAGGGGATGACTAGCCTACCCCTGCTCCTTGTGTATGTTTTTATGTAAATTTTAACACACTGAGAATCTTGGATGGTAAATGTAGAGCTTAGGAGGAAAGGGAATAAAAATCCAAAACGGCAATGATTACAGTAATCCCAATGAAACAGTGGGGTGCAAGATTGGTTCTGACCATGGGAGAGTCTATGTTCTAAATTTGAGAAAGGATCGCTGATCGAGTAACAACAATTTCCAATCCCCTGTCTGAGAATAGCAGAACTGTGCTAGGACTCTTCAAGCATTATCCCCACCCCCAAACCAGACAATCTGACAGTACTCGGATAACTGCAGCTTGGTAGAAATTTGAATGTTGTCACAAGGAAAAGGTGAGATTTTGGCACTCACGAGGAAATAAGTCATCTTCTGAGGCACTGATTCAGACTGCTTGAGTCAGATGAATGACTCTTGGAATAACAGCAATAATCAAATGGAAAGGTTGTTGTGTCATCATAGTCTTACCAGACCATAGGGCTGCTCACTCATTAGCAAGAGAGATGACTCATAGTGATTTGATCTCAGCCAGTGATGGGAAATGAACCCACATTGGGGTGGCACAGTGGCTCAGTGGTTAGCACTGCTGCCTCACAGCACCAGGGTCCCAGGTTTGATTCCAGCCTGTGGAGTTTGCACATTCTCCCTGTGTCTGCGTGGGTTTGCTCCGGTTTCCTCCCACAGTCCAAAGATGTGCAGGTTAGGTGAATTGGCCATTGCTAAATTACCCATAGTATTAGATGCATTAATCAGGGGAATGAATGGGTCTGGATGGGTTGCTCTTTGGAGGATCGGTGTGGACTTGTTGGACTTTTTCCACACTGTAGGGAATCTAATCTAATTATTGGTATCATACTGCTTTGCAAACCAACCATCCAGCCAACTGAGCTAAACCAACCATCCATGCTTTGGGAGGTTTCTCACAATAACTTCACTTATTGTATTGCAAATTGGAAACTCCAGAGTCTTTATTGTTGGATGTGTTGGTGAACCTGCAGTAAATTCATTCCAGGCTATGGTTCATGGTTCAAGCGATCATTGTTTGAAAGTGTTGTTGTATCTGATAATTGGCAGCCATCAGAGAATTCTGCCCAAGGTATTAAGACAAATCACCATCAGTTCCTAAACTTTAAAGCAGTATGCACTCCTGAGTTACCTCTGACAGGAGCCTGCAACTTGTATTGATCCTTAATTTTGTGTTTCGCCTGGACAGGTTACAGAGGTCAGAAAGGTGAAAGAGGTGAACCTGGAATCACACTTCCTGGTGTTGTTGGTCCCCGTGGTCCTCCAGGTATGAAGTAACCTCATGACTCATTTTCTAACTTTGCCTTCTTTCTGCTGTTTGTGATTCATGATGAAGCAGGAACATAATGAAGTAGAGCTGTCAGCATAGTAATTCTGTCTTTGTTGCACAATGGTCATAGCTTGTACCTAATATTCTACCTACATGAATTGGGCAAGCCAAGTATCAAGATTCCCACTAGTCAATATGAATTATTTTAGATAATTGGTTCCCCAATCACAATTCAGTCAATTTAATCTATTCACTACTCACAATGTAGTCTCCTCTACAGTGGGATGACAAAACCCAGAATGTGGGACCGCTTTATGGAACATCAGAGACAATTATTCTGAATTCCAGTTGCCTGCTACTGCTACACACAACCATCTTTATTGGCCAATATTTCTGTCTTCGGCCTGCTGCAGAGCTCCAGTGAGGCGCAGCACAAGTTGGATGAACAGCATCTCCTTTTCTACTTGGGGACCCAGCAGCCTTCAGAACTCAATATCTATTTTAATTATTTTAGAACTTCAACATCTTTCATGTTCCTTACCCACCCTAACACCTCAGACTCTTACATGACATGGCTGCTTCTCAGCATAGCCAACCCATTTTCACCTAATAATGCTCCAGCATTATCAGCTTTTCTTTCTCCCTGGCACACTACCATCTATCCTTTTGTCTCTGTAACTTACTTTCTCTCTACAGCCACACTTTTTGACTCTGACTCTCTAGCATCTGCAGTCCTCATTTTTCCAAATTGTCAATAGTGGGAAATCAATCTTGATAAGGTCAGGATTGCTAAAGTCAATAGTGAGGATGGTCAGCATTGGTACAATTAGGATTTGGAAGTTCAGGATTGCAAAAATCAGTATTAGAAAACGATATTAATAGAAAAATCAATACTGTGACTATTATATTGGGGAAGGTCAGTATTGGAAAGACAATTTGAGAACGGTCAAAATTGGGAAGGTTAATGCTATAATTTTCAGATCTGAGGAAGCGTCACTGAACCCAAAACCTTAACTCTGATTTCTGTCCACAGATGCTGCCAGTCCTGCTGAGCTTTTCCAGAAATTTCTGATTTGTTTCTGATTTCCAACATTCATAGTTCTTTCAGTTTTTATGATTTTTGGTATTGGGGAAGGTCATTTTTGGGGAAGGTCAGTTTTGGGATTGGTCAGTATTGGCAAAGGACATTTTTGAAGAAGGCCAGTTTTGAGAATGGTCAGTATTTGGATGGTCAATATTAGGTGCAATCATTATTGGGGGCGGTCATTATTGGGAATGGTCAATATCGGGGGCAGTCAATATCAGGGTGGTCATTATTGGGGATTGTCAATATGTGGAATGTGTTAATTGAGTAAGGTCACTTTTGGCGAAGATCTTCCATGCGTCATTTTACAATAGTGACAAATGTAATTTTGATTTTGGGATGAATACAACATAAAGAAATCTCCACTCTACCAACCCCTACACTCCACCAGACTTATGTAGATTATCCAATTGTGCTCATTTTTCTGGCCTTTCCTAATATTAATGTTCCTACTTTGCCTCTGTCCACAGGTAATGTTGACAATAGAATCTGTTTAATTACTCTGCAGGTGAATGCATTCTCTTGAACCAGCTATAGCTATTCTGGAAAGCAAAATGAATTAATTCTAGTGAACAGTTTTCAGTGCAAAGCTGACACCCTGCTCACTCCTAATGCTATAATGATCTTTGAGTTATTCCTGATTATATCTGGTTATTTGCCTCTTGCTTTTGTGATGTTATGATGAACACAACGAGCAATGATGGTTCAATTGATGGCATTCATGTAAAATGGATTGATAGTAAATTAGTGACTTATTTACATCAAGTTCATTTCTGTTTCAATAAAATCCCCTTCATTGTCCTCCTATTTTCTCACTTTGCTATCCACTTGACTTCTTATCTTCTCTTTTACCATTTTGACATAGCTTTTTCTCTTTTTCAAATTATGATTATTCATGTGATTTGGTTTAAAATTACTGTTATAAATTTAACTGTTCAAAATTATTGTTACAATTTTTCCCTGCCCTTTCACTTTTTCTACTCCCACAGACTATCTGAATGCTTAGTATAACTCTGGTCACCAGGAAGAATGTAGAGGCTTTGGAGAGGGTGCAAAAGAGGTTTACCAGGATCCTGTCTGGATTAGAATTAGAATTAGAATTTCCTTTATTGTCACATATACTCAATGAGTATAGTGAAAAGTTCATTTGTCACCAATTACAGCATCTACCTCGATACAAAAGTATCTAGGTTCAGCTTCTTTAGTGACAAGATCTTAGACAATAGAGAAATAAAATGTCCACTATGACAGAAATAAAAGGCCAGTACAGCACATCAATTGGCACCAAGTTTCCAGTCTGCCCTGGGCCTGTCTCCACAGTGCACTGCACATGCCACACTGCTGCAGGGGCCCAGGAGGTCACCACACAATGCCAGGAGGCCCCTACAAGAGGCTGGGAGGTCACCATGGGAGGCCACTGCATGAGGCCAGGAGTTGTCACCAGAGGCTGCAAGTCGTCACTTACCAGAGACTGGGAATCATCGCCAGAGACTGGGAATTGTCACCAGAGGCCAGAGTCGCGGAGAAAACAGCCCTAAGAGGAAGAAAAAGAGGAGATAAAGAAGAAAAGAATTATGGGTGGAAAGGATGGACTTCAGCTGCTGCCATCTTGAGTTTTACGAGCTATAAAGACAGGCTAAAAAAACTGGGGTTATTTTCTCTAGAGTGGCAGGGGGACTTGATAAAAGTCTATGAAATTATGAGATGCACAGATAGGGTTGACAGTCAGAATCTTTTTCCCAGCATTTAAGCTGAGAAACAGAAAGTTTGAAGGAGATGTGAGGATAAGCTTTTACACAGAGAGTGGTAGGAGTCTTGAACATGCTGCCAGGAGTAGTGATGGAGGCAGATACGATAGGAGTGTTTAAGTGACTTTTGTTAAGCACATGAATATGCAAGGAATGGTGGGATAGGGACGTAACGCAGACCAAAAAGATTAGTTTAATTTGGCATCATGTTCGGCTCAACATCATGGGCTGAAGGACCCTTTCCTGTGCTCTACAGTTCTATGTTAACAAAATGACAGTCGAATTTGAAATAGCTTTTTCAATTGGAATGGCTTTCTGTCTGATAGTTCGACAGGCAAGTGCTACTGATGTCTGTGAACCATTCACCTGACTGCCTCTCTTATGTGTTTCAGGCTTGCCAGGATTAGGAACAGTAGGTCCTCCTGGTGCACAAGGCATCACTGGTCCTCCAGGGCAAGATGGAAAATGTGATCCTTCAAACTGTCTCTTTCCTGAAAGCTTACTACAACCACCTCCAAAAGGATAAAAGAAAGTCCAGCTTTTAGCCAGATATATCTTGTCTGGCAGTTTGGAACTTCTCGAACACGTGTTACAATCCAGACAGTACAGGAACCCAAACTCTTTTCTTTGCAATTTACAAAACTGTATGGGTAATTCCTGGTGTGTAGGTCAAATGCTGATCAAGGCTCATTCAGAATGGAGTCTTTCTGTGTTCCAGTCTGACTACAAATGTTATATTCACAATTTAATTGAGAAAGGGTTGTGTCGAGCATGGAACACAGCACTGCAATAGTTATTTGCATTTACAAATCTAACTGATAGATTTGGTCAGTGATTCTGTTACTTGTCCTTAATATATTGTCTTGTGGGGGATCTGTCTGGTAAAATATCTCAGCAACTTTCCATACAATTCAATGAAATACATATCATATCAATGGGCAATGGCTGTTTGTACACAACATCAATCCCCCTTGTTCTCATTCCGTTTACTATCACTTACTCTCATAGAAAATAAAAAAAACCTCGGCACAGGAGACCATATGGCCCATTATGCCTATGCTGGCTGTTTGAATGAGCTATCGAATTTATCCCACTTTCTTCATGACCTGCCAAGTATTTCTTTTCAAGTATTTGCATTTTGCATTTTGAACTTTATTATTGATTCTGCTTCTAGCACCTTTAAAAATCTTATTTTATCTGTAGTATTGACTATTGAAAAACATAAATAACCTTGGACCTAATGGCTACAGTTCTGCAATCTTAATTAACAAAATGGAGTAATTATACATTAGAGCTATGATTGTTTATTATCTTAAACTTCCTTTGCTGCTTTTGTCTCTTCAGTTCAATCATTACAAGGCGACATTACAAACCAAACCATCTCCTGAATTACTTTTCCATGGGTTACATTTTTTAATCACTTATTTCTGTGAAGTAAACAATTTGTGCTTCACAAGTTGTTATTGCTTTTGCAGTGCATGTTACACAATGATCCATGCAACTGACTGCTGGTCAGGTAAATTGCATCACAATTCAGTAGCTCCCTCTCATGATGTTGGATTCGAGGAGTCTGAAAAATGTTTGATAATGAAACTGTGTGATAATGTATGCTTTTCCCCTCAACACTTTAATAGTATGTACTTTAAGCAACAAAATGCTTTATTTAAACAGAAAAGAAAACCTTAAGTCCCTGTTTTTGACTGGTACGCTGGCTTAACATTGTTGTTGATTACTTTCCACACTTGTAATGCACAAACACTGAGTGGGCCGCTGTTTAGCTGCAATCTTTAATTGGAACTGTGTGGAACAAAGACTATTCCAAAGAGTGCTATGTGTATATTTTGAATTTTTTTAGTTAACGATAACAATATTTAATTTGCTTACTGCTTGGAATCTCCGATGCCGGCTTTTAAACGTAGATGTTGATTTAATTCAAATATGATTGAAGTTGGTAGATCTTATTTTTTATAAAATGTAAGATTGCTATTATTTTATTTTCATATTTGTGTGATAAATATTATTTTCTAAGTGTTGCATTGAGTTGCTGCAAATCATAGATTGTATTATGATTGTTGCTCCAAAGCTGTTAACGACAGCAGATAATTTTCTCCCTTTACATATTGGCATGTTTTTATATTACCAGTTTATCTGAATGAGATGTATATGCTGTCATTTCTTATATGTTACTGAAAACGAGAACTTCATCTGCTGCTGTGTGCTGATGCCAGTTCCTTTGATCAAAAATAGAGGAGTTTGTTTAATATGAATTGTTAGCAGAAGTATCTCCTGTTAAGAGCATTCCATTCCTGACCTTGCCTCCAGCAGTATTTGGACACTTAAAACAATGCACAATTGGCCAGACAGGAGCTGAAACATGAATTCATTCTTCAGTACGAATGTACCATGGTTGGAAAATCTCTTTCTGATCTGACCTGTCTTCATGATCCCTTAGAGATGCAGTGATAGACTTTTTACCTTCAACAAGATATTTGTACATGATGACGTTATACTTATGTTAGCTCCAATAGCATAAGAATTACGCATGTACAATGTGGTATTGAAAGATTTGAAAAATATTTATTATATCTCCTGATATCTGCATATATTACAATTACAGATTTACAGTTACAGCCCTGTCTGGGTTAATTGTGAGTAATTCAATTACAAACATCTGCAAGCTTCCCTCAACATATTGCGCATTAGTTGTTCGACATAATACACCTTAAGATTAATAAACATGTTAACTACTTTTACAGAGTGACATTGTAATGTTGTACAATGGTCTGAGCATCAGACATTAGGCAGGTCTTTCCAAAAACTACCACAGTCATGATGGGCTGTGTAGCATCCTTCTGCCCTGTATGATAGTACAATCAGAAAACATAACCTGGTTTTCTCAGCAGGAATGGAAGGAAAAGTAATTGAATGTAAATATAAATTTTTTGTCATTTTTAGCTCTGACTTCCAACATTAATATTATCTTTTTGACATTTTCTTCAGCTTTGGTAAAGTTCATAATGTTCAAAAGTTTAAACAATTTGGTATCAGCCAAATTTAATATTCACGAGATTGATTTAATCCTTGCCCTTCTTTTTCCCTCCTTGTTCCGGAACTGATGCTGCCTGGATTTATAGTATTGTTTTAAACCTGCACCAAGTTGCTTTCAAAGGGTGTTGTCATGAATGTCTGCTCATGGGATTACTTGAGACCAACAGAAAATGCTGTTATTTTGAATTGTCCTGGAATCATAATGACAGTGTAATTGCTGTAAAACATTAATTTCAGAATTAAGGCTGGTGAATGCTCTTGTAAAAGAATGCAGAAACACTTGTGAATATTTACTGTTATTGTTGCTAAGTTTTTTTTCTGCAGTCATTAATGTGACTACATCTCTGTCATTGCTTATGAAAGCATATTGTATTGTGAAGACAGACACTTAAATAACAATTTTGTTAAATTGATGGATTTATGTTTCCTTTCACAGAACAAATCCAGATCTATATGTTGTTTAATTGCATGATCGCAATGAAGAAAAAAATGTTTAAGACTTCAATCTACAGTTGATGGGTGAAAGTGATGATACCAGCTGGATTTATCACTCAGTACCCTGTACACAGTGTCCTACCTCACTTGAGGGCTAGTGTTGATATGAATTTGCAAAATACATTATTTTATTGTGGCATTAATTCATTTTCTTATTATAATGAATGTAGTTTTCTTCAGTCTTACATGAAATGATCTTAATTTCCATATTATTGGCTTATTCAGTGACAGTTCACATTATTTAGAGAAGGTTCCTTTTTATTTGTTTGATTCCTTTTTGATTGTCTCCATTCTCCAGAGGAGTTGAGGTCTAGAACCTTAACTGTTTCAGATGTTGTATCTTGTCCAGGAGTTGTACCTCACGGTTCAGTGATGATGCTGCTCAGGAGGAAGGATAGCCAAGCTTTACTCCATCCTCGCTCTCTTCCTCCCATGCAGCAAGGGGCATGTTCCATCAAGAACATGCTTGGGGAATCCAGATTGATTTTGCTCCATTTCAGCGATGGGGAAAGGAAACCGGTGATACAGCTCCAACATGCCACCCTGGGTAAGACCAGTCAACTCAGTCATTGACCAGGGATCAAACTGTCTCCAGCTTCACTTTTCACTGGCTCAAGTAATCAGATAGGAGGACAGAGAAGTATTATATTTCAGTTTGAATTACAAATGGATCGGGATGTTGGGGCAGCCGGTGTTTTTACTTCTACTGGAGCTTCATACTGTACATGTTTAACTTAAAGTGTAAGCAAGTTATTGATTCGATTTCTTTATATTATTCAATACAATTTTTTTCTTTGTTAAGTATAGATTGTTGGAAGCTTTCATAACTCCTATTCCTACCTTCTGATTTTCAATGAGTTTTTGAATCATGTTAAATTCTGTACTGTGACCTAATAAAGTATGTCTTGAGATACATTCAGTTTATTTCTTCATGATGAATTCTTATTTTATAAGCATGTATTTGCAAGTTAAAGAACATCAGAGCACGGAGGGGAAACAGAGTCGAGGGGATAGATTTAAGATGTTGGGACTATTCTTCTCGCGGAAAAAAATGCGAACAGATTTGATAGAGATTTTCAAAATCATGAGCAGACTGAATAAACTAAAAATGTTCCTGCAAAGGAAGCAAATTGAGAGAGTTTAGAATTAAAGCAATGTGCAAATGAATCAAGGGTGATGTGAGAAAACACATTTTCACAGTGACTAATTAGAAAATGGAGTGCACTGCCAGAAAATATGATGGAGGCAGGTTCAAATGAAGCATTTAAAAGGGTATTTGATGATTATTTGGATAGTAATGATGTGCAGAGATATGGGGAAATGGTAGATACTGGCACAGGAAAATAGAATGTGCTGGTACAATATGCTGAATGGACTTCCTTCTGTCTGACTGGAGCATAGGAGGTTGAGGGGTGACCTTATAGAGGTTTATGAAATCATGAGGAGCATAGATAAGGTGAATAGCAAAGGTCTTTTCCCTAGGGTAGGGGAGTTCAAAATTAGAGGGCATGTTTGTAAGATGAGAGGAGAAAGATTTAAAAGGGGCCTGCGAGCAACTTTTTCACACGAGGTTGGTTCAAATTTGAAATGAATTATCAAAAGAAGTGGCAGATGCGGGTACCATTACACATTTGAAAGATATTTGAAAAAGTATATCAATAGGAAAAGTTTAGAGGGATATGGGCCAAACATGGGCAAGTGGGACTAGTTTAGTTTGGGTAACTTGATTGGCATGGCCAGGTTGTACTGAAGGGGCCTGCTTTCATGCTGTGTACTCTATAGTAGTTCTGTGATTTTGAGTCAAAATACATTTTCTCTATTACATATTGGAATTGACTTTCTATGACTGCTGGAAAATTATATTTTAGAATTTCATATGCTGCAGTTAAATGATGCTTCAGAGATAAGACCAAATGAAAATGATGCATATCACAGGCAATCGAGGCGTTAATTGAATTAGTAGAGCTTGACATTTTGCACTGCACTATGTGTCCTTGTCAGAGAATCATTCTTTGCTTTATCAAGTGAAGGAACTTCAGACTTTTGTTTGAAAGGATCTTCAGAGGGAATTGAATATTCCACAGGTCCCTGCTGCTGGAGAAACTGCAGAGGAGTGCAGCTTTATGTCAATCTGTGGAAAAATGCCCCTCCTTTTGCTTGTACCAGGAAATCAGGCCAGTTTCCAATTGCTCTTGTGGCATGCAAAGCGAACTTGTGTTTGTTTCCATATAGGAAGTGGGTGATATCAGTGTTTTCTTCTGAGGAGCATGATTCACTCAGTTAGGCTTTGTCGCTCACATGCCCAATGGAATACATTCTCCATTGATTTAGAGACTGGCTCTCATTCTGATATGGTAATATCATTTTCAAATTTGAACACAGGCAATTCTGTCAAACGGGTATGTGCCACTGTCGATATGAGCCACTTCATGCCTTCCTTCATTCAGCCCCATCTCCATATCCTTTGATGTTCCCACCACTGCCATGTATTTATCCAGTTTCAAACACATAAATAGTCTTCATCTCAACTACTGTTTGTGGTGTGCTTCTATTAGTAACTATAGTGTCAACACTTCTCCTCTGTCTCTAATTGTGAGCATTAAGCACTGACCCCCTTCCCCCATGAATCCAGCATAAGTAGCTGCATACTGAACGCCCTCGGATCCAGTATGAGCAACTGTACAATGATCCCATGGATCTACTTTGGCACTTACACACTGATTCCCTGGATCCACTCTGAACATCTACACATTGACACCTTGGATCCACTGTGTGCACCTACAAATTGACCTCATGGGAGCATCTTCACAATGACCATTGTGGCACCTGCACACTGATCCCCACTGGATTCAGTGTGACTTCACTCTGACCCCTGCTAGATTGTGTGTGTATGTGTCTTCATACTGACCCACTGTATGCTTTAACACCCACAACCTGAATCTTGTGTGTATCTTCACACTGACCTACTTTATCCAGTGTGAGTGCTTTCGCAATTAGCTCAGCCTTCATGCACCAACTACGGAATGGTGTGAGGTAGCAGCAGCAACAAACAATGCTGAAATACCAGTGGAGATGCCATCCGATACCAAAATGGCCCCACTGTACTGAAATACTGAAATCTGGTACTGTACAATACCAGATGTTAGCCGTTCTAATCTCCAGTGAGACTACGTCAATGTACTGGAAACTCATGGGTTTTCTAACCTCTGGAAGAGAAAATCATTGCATGATAATTTTTTTAAAAATCCGTTCATGCATCATGAATGTCACTAGCCAGCCTGCATTTATTGCCCAAGCCCAATTTCCCTTGAGGTGGTGGTGATGAGCTGCCTTCTTGAATTGCTGCAGTCCGGGTGCTGTGGGTTGACCCACAGTGTGCTTAGGCAGGGAATTCCAATTTTTTGATCCCAGCATATATTTCCAAGTCAGTATGATGTGTGGCTTGATGGGGACCTTGTAGATGGTGACATTCCCATATATCTGCTGCCCTTGACCTTCTAGGTGTGGTGTGTTTGGGTGTGCAGGGTTTGGAAGATCAATCTAAGAATCTTTGTCAAATTTCTGCAGTGCATTTTGTAGATAGCATGAACTGCTGCTACTGAGTGTCAGTGGTGGAGGAGATGGATGCTTGTTGATATGGTGCCGATCAAGTAAACTGCTTTGTCTTGGATGGCATCAAGCTTCTTGAGTGTTGTTGGAGCTGCACCCATCCAGGCATGAATGCAGTATTCCATCACACTCCTGACTTGTGCCTTGTAGATGATGAACAGACTTTGGGGAATCAGGAGGTGAGTTACTCACTGCAGTATTCCCAGCTCTTCTAGCCCCTGTGTTTATGTAGTGAATCCAGTTGAGTTTGTAATCAATGGTAACCCCCAGGATATTGATAGTGGTTGATTCAGTGATGGTAACACCAATCAATGTCAAGGGCTCTTGATTGTCTCTTACTGGAGATGGTCATAACCTGGCATTTGTGTAGTAAGAATGTTACTTGCCATGTCTCTGGATATGTTTCAGATCTTGTTGCATTTGAATATGGATTGCAGCATTGAACTTGAAGATTGTTTTAAAAACTAATATGCTGTTAAACCTTTTCATCATGCACACATCCGGAGAGAATTGTAAGAATGCCAAATCTCAAAGGGGACAACAATTTATACTATGTGAGAAGAGGGTAAAGATTAGTTAGCAACGGAACTCTGATTGGTCAATGCCTTGCCATGAGGATAACTTGAAGTAATGTCTATTCCCCAAGCTTTTGTTTGAGAGAGCATGTTCTTTCCATTTTCTCTGTTTACAGCATGCAGATAAATATGGGCTCTAGTATGCATTAGTGAGCTACACTGACAGCAATCTGGTCAGTTTAAAACTGGTTGTTAAGCATAATTCATAAAATAGTCTGGATTATTTAGCAAGCGTTATATAATCGTGAAATCACAACTAATTTCAGGACATTATGCTTTGAGTTTAAAAGGCATTGGTTAGTTGAGTAAAGGCGGTACACTGCCTGTTCCAAACAACCAAACACAACTGTTTGATATATTTCACTACTCATTGAAGGGTACAGCCTACATACTCGCATTTTAGTAATGCTGACATTTTGTATTCTTGCAATCCTATTCTGATGAGTTATTACTTAAACTCTCCAGCATTGATTATTTCATTATAAATCACCATCATATCCTGTCCATAGCAGCACCCAGCTCAAATGATTTTGTGTGCCATATGTGTGCCAGCACCTGATTATCTGAAAAAGAATATTTCTTTCAAAAGTGAGCACAATTTTATGATGTCCAATTTTTTATAACAAATCAGAATGAAAAAATCTTCAAACTGGTTAAATGTTCAAGAAAGAACTTGTTAAATTAGTCACTTATTGCAAATAAATGGTGTGATACTTTTAATCCTTTTTTTTACAAAGAACACAAAGTCATGTACACTGCAAATCTCTTGTCTAGAGAATAATTTGGAAACACACAGGGATAGGAGCTTTGTGATCAAATTGTGCTACTAGCTATTCAATACTTTAAACTGACCATTCATGGAAAAGCATGGACACATTAATAATATTTTTATTTATTATATTCTTCTGGTACAATGAAAAGATGTCAATTTTGAGAATTAAAATAAATAAGTTTTTTTAACAAAGTATATCTGTTTCTGGTTTTTATCATTGAGAATACCTAAAGGCCACATAATCTCAGATGACATAACCTTGAGGGCACAAGTTAATACTCACTATTTTTCTTATACACAAGACCAAAGTGGTTGAGATGAAGTATTCAATGTCCATATTTTTTAATTCATTTACCAAGAATGATTTTTCTTGATTATTTTTTGAAAATCAGGTATTTACAGAGATTTACAGTGCACAAGGTATTCAATGTGGCATGTTTCAACATGAACGGTCACTGATGATCACTTCTGTACAAATTCAAATCTTCAGGGGTTTCCTGTTAAAAGGTTTAGTATACAATATAGTACATACACCCAGAAAAACAGCAGAAACAAGTTATCAATTAATTTCTTAAATTGTGGTTTATCTAATTCACAACATCAAAAGGAGGATATAATTTCTGAGGCAATTACTTATTGTGTAACACACCATGGTAGGAAGGTTATCAGCAATTCATCACAAGCACATTTTCTTTTTGGGTATCTCCTAATCTCCCTGGAATTCCAATTGAGAATTATCATTATTGAGCACCATCTACTGGAATAAGGTCATCATGTACCATTTCCCTGTCATGACAAAACAGTGTTAAAAAATAAAAATATTGAATTCCACATTCCAGATTAAAGTCAACATGTTTTTTTTTTATTGGGTCACTTCCTCTTCTCTGCAATATGCTCCACATCCTAAAAGTGGGCTCTCCTAGAATTTCATGGTCCTTTCACATTTTCTGGAGGTGGCGCCCGTAAAGCTTGAGTGCAGGCAGAGGACTCACAGTATCCAGGAGTCCCTGCACGACCAGGTGGACCAGGGATACCAGGCTGACCACTCTTTCCAGGTAAGCCTCTAGGACCATCACGGCCGTCTCTACCAAAGCTATTTTTCCCGGGTTCCCCTGTAAGACATGAAAGCAATGAGATGATCAATATTGCATATAGAATTGCAACAGGTTGCTAATCTATTGAACAAAGAATAAAGAAAATTTACAGCCCAAGAACAGGCCTTTCGGCCCTCCAAGCCTGAGCCGATCCAAATCCACTGTCAAAACCTATCGCCCAATGCCTAAAGATCTGTATCCTTCTGCTTTCCACCTACTCATGCATCTGTCCAGACGCACCTTAAATGAATCTACTGTGCTTGCCTCTACTACCTCTGCTGGCAATGCATTCCAGGCACCTAACACCCTCTGTGTAAAGTACTTGCCGTATATATCTCCCTTAAACCTTTCACCTTTCACCTTGAACACTTGGCCTTTCGTTATTGAATCCTTCACCCTGGGAAAAAGCTTATCTCTATCTACCCTGTCTATACCCTTCATGATTTTGTAGATCTCAATCAGGTCCCCCCTCAATGTCCTTTTTTTCTAATGAAAACAATCCTAACCTACTCAACTCTCTTCATAGCTTGCACCTTCCGTATCAGGCAACATCCTCATAAACCTTCTCTGCACTCTCTCCAAAGCGTTCACATCCTTTTGGTAATGTGGCAACCAAAACTGTACACAGTATTCTAAGTTCAGTCGAATCAATGTCTTGTACAATTTTAACATGACCTGCCAGCTCTCATACTCAATACCCTATCCGATGAAGGCAAGCATACCATATGCCTTCCTGACCACTCTATCCACCTGTGCAGCCACCTTCAGGGTGCAATGGACTTGAATCTCCAGATCTCTCTACTCATCAACGTTTCCCAAGGCTCTTCTGTTTACAGTATAGATCACTCTAGAATTAGACTTCCCAAAATGCATCACCTCACATTTGCCTGGATTGAACTCCATCTGCCACTTCTCTGTCCAACTCTCCAGTCTAATTATATTCTCCTGTATTTTTTGACAGTCCCCTATGCTACTCCACCAATCTTCGTGTCATCTGCAAACTTACTGATCAGACTAACAATGCCCTCTTCTAGATCATTTATGCATATTACAAACAACAGTGGCCCAGCACTGATCCCTGTAGAACACCACTGGTCACCTTTCTCCATTTCAAGAAACTCCCTTCAACTACTACTCTCTGTCTCCTGTTGCTCAACCAGTTCTTTATTCACCTAGCTAGAATACCCTGCACACCATGTGACTTCACTTTCTCCATTGGTTTACCATGGGGAACCTTATCAAATGCCTTACTAAAGTCCATGTATATGACATCTTCCTTCATCTATCAACTTAGTCACTTCCTCGAAGAACTCTATTAAGTTGGTAAGGTATGATCTACCCCATACAAAACCATGTTGCCTGTTACTGATAAGCCCATTTGTTTCCAAATGTCAGGACCCCAGCTATTTCCTCTCTCACCTCCCTCAGCAATCTGGGATAGATCCCATGCGGTCCTGGGGATCTGTCCACTTTAATATCCTTTAGTCTACCCAACACACCTTCCCTCCTTATGTCAATATGATTCAGAGTAAACAAACTTCTATCTCTAATCTCAGCATTCTTCACCTCCCATTCCTCATTGACATTCCATCTAAACTGGTTTCTTTCTTCAATGTTCCTTCTCTATTTCCTTTGATGGGAAATCAAGGCTAAGGACCTTGAACCTAGAGCTCATCCATTCCGCTGGAGTACTTTTATCATATGAAGAGTAATGCAGATCTTCTTTCCAACAAGCTGTTGTGGATACCGGGAGACAGCTGATGCTTTCTAAACAAAGACTGACAGATTGTTAAAAAAAAAAACAGAGAATGCTGGACAAACTCAGTAGGTCTGGCAGCATCTGTTTAGTGAGACACAGAATTAACATTTTGAGTCTAGTATGACTCCTTCGGAACTCTTGATTTTCAAGGGCAATTACAGATGAGAAATAAATTCTGGTCCACACAGCGAAGCCCACAATCTGTGTCAGTAAATAAAAATACGTGATTTATATTATACAGAATAATCCATGCAGAGTGAATTAAACTGTCAAATTAATTCCTTTATTCTATTTGTCAAACTATCACACTGACATTTACCTGCTCCTTTTAATAAACAGGAAGTAGATTCAAAAGGGTTCATAATCTGTGATCCCCTCCCCCTTTATACTAAACTGACAACGCTGGACATTTTGATATGACTGCACAAGATGGATACCATTACAAGGGAATGATCTAGCCAATGTATCTTTAAAAATGGTCTCAACTTTCTTACTCATCGAAAAAGAACATGAAAGACAATCACAGAGAACAGCTTGTCTTCAAATTCTTACAGCAAAACAGAAACTAGTAAAGTGAAGCCACTTGAGATGTTTTCCCATACCTGGTAGACCTTGCTGCCCTGGCAACCCCCTGGGTCCTCTTCCAGGAAATCCTCTATCACCTTTCTCTCCTTGTTCACCTGTATAGAAATTCATGTTGGTTAAGAATATGGACCTAGTGAGGAAACTGTCATTACAGAGAAAATGTACAAGTCTTAAAACAGAACAAGCTTAAAATATGTTTTTATATCTTAGAGTAAGTGTACCATGGTGTGCGAACACCAGGTAGTACTGATAATCTTCATTTGCTTTCTGTAAGATGACAGAACTAATTGGAGTTAAAAAAGAAATACAATGGAGCACAAGGTAAAGAGGTGGCTACAGCTCAATCACACTATGATCAGGTTTTCAAAACTTGTAGACTAAATGAGGAAGGGAAGTCAAGAAAGTTAGATATAGTTCAAAGGAAGTGCAAGAACAAAGCTTGGCAATTATTTCAAGACAACATACATTAGGATGTTCTTGGAGATATCAGTATTACACAATCTACTCCAAGATTTAGCACTTATTCTAAAAAAGCTCTTTTCCAGTCCAAAAATCTTCTGTTGCTGATATATTTAAATAGAAATACAATGCTGTAATCTGTCAATCTTGCAGAAACATGTCTGGTTAATGTGCTGTTTTCCTCAATCTTACCCTTTTGTCCTTTGTAACCAGTTATACCAGCTGGACCTTTTAGGCCAGTAAGACCCCGAGGTCCTGGTTGCCCAGGAAAGCCATTTTCTCCACCTGGTCCTGGGGGTCCTGGGGGTCCAGGACGTCCTGGCAAACCCATGATACCAGTTTCAGGTCTCCTCAGGCTGGCAGCCAAATGAGCTAAGTGTTCTAAAGGAGATTACAAATTTGTAAGTTACCCAAATTCAACAAGATACATAATAACAACAAGAATTAAAGGCATATCCAATATTTGGCACACAATTTTGTAGCATAACACAATTGTATCACATAGAATTATACAACTTAGAAAGGCCAGTCAACCCAGTTGCTCCATGGTCATGCTCTAATGAGCTTCCTCTCATCCCTCTTCATCCAATCAATTCAGTATATTCTTCTAATCTCTTTCCCTCATTTCTAACTAATATCCCTTCAACATAACAATACTATCCATTTTATCCACTCATGGAGCACTGGTTTATACTTTATATTGGAATTAGTATACCTAATTTTCTTCAGCATGTAATTTCAAAATCTCAATGCACTCAGATCATACTTCTCAATATCGTGATTCTTTTCTGGTAACAAAACATATGAGAGTAGAATAACAGTACTTTGTTAGCAGTAAAGAGAAACATGCTGTCAAAGATTTCCACTTCATATTCATCAAGGCGAATGCAAGAATGCCAAATTTCAGATAATCACAACAAGCTATTCTCCTTTGTCAAGTTGACTGTGGTTGACCAAGGAGAAAGAAACAAGGACATGAGGATTATCAAGATCCTTGTTAATTCCAAAAAAGATTCAAGGTTTGAACATATCATTTTTGTTTACAGAGAATTGGTTGTCACTATAGCTTTAACTACACTTAGTGAGTTTTGAGAAGATGTGTAGCTCAGGTTGAGGTTCTGGATGTAGGTTCGCTCACTGAGCTTGAAGGTTCATTTTCTGACGTTTCATCACCATACTAGAGAACATCATCAGTGAGCCTCTGGATGAAGCACTGGTGGTGTAGCCTGTAGCCTGCTTTCTATTTATATGTTTGAGTGTCCTTGGGTTGGTGACATCATTTCCTGTGGTGATGCCATTTCCTGTTCTTTTTCTCAGGGGGTGGTAAATGGGATCCAAGTTAATGTATTTGTTGATAGATTTCTGCTTCTAGGAATTCCTGTGCGTGTCCCTGTTTGGTTTGTCCTCGGATGGATATATTGCCCCAGTCGAAGTGGTGTCCTTCCTCATCCCTACGTAAGGATACTAGTGAGAGTGAATCATGTGTTTTTGTGGCTAGTTGATGTTCATGTATCCTGGTGGCGAATTTTCTGCCTGTCTATCCAATGTAGTGTTTATTACAGTTCTTGCAATGTATTTTGTAAATGATATTAGTTTTGTTTGTTGTCTGTATAGGGTCTTCCAAATTGATTAGCTTCTGATTTAGTGTGTTGGTAGATTTGTGGGCTGTCATGATGCCAAGGGGTCTGAGCATTCATTTCCGTGATGCTTTTGATATGAGGGAGAGTGGTTAGGGTTTCTGGATGCGTTTTGTCTGCTTTTTTGGATTTGTTGCTGAGAAATTGGTGGACTGTGTTCATTGGATACTCATTCTTTTTGAATATACTGTATAGGTGATTTTCCTCTGTTCTGCGTAGTTCCTCTGTGCTACAGTGTGGGGTGGCTCATTGAAATAATATTCTAATGCAGCTTTATTTGTGGAAACTGCAATGATTGCTTCTGTAGTTCAATATTTGGTCCGTATGTATTGTTTTCTTGTCGATGCTGGTTTGAAGTTCCCCATTGGCTGTTCGTTCTACTGCGACATCTAGCAATGAAAATGATCTTTCCAGTTCAGCCAGCAAACCTTTTAACTACACTCCAAACTACTTATAACGACACTCAGAAGTCTTTAGCAAATGTTGCCCAACTGCATAATCACATCTAACATGAGTGAGTTTGTTTTGGGATTAGAGAGTTTATTTTGAACAACATGGAGTAATAATTAAAAAACATTTTGCTTGGTACAATTGCAACATTTAAGAGGCATTTGGATAGGTATATGAATAGGAAGGGTTTGGAGGGATATGTGCTGGGTGCTGGCAGGTGGGACTAGATTAGGTTGGGATATCTGGTTGGCATGGACGGGTTGGACTGAAGGGTCTGGTTTCATGCTGTACATCTTTATGACTCTATAACTATGATTTGATTATTTGGACATACCTGGCATAGCACTGGCACTGAACTGATACATAATGCTGATTAATTGTGTGGCAGGCACAACATATTTTGGTAATGATAGCAGACACCTGTGAGTGGAAAATACGAATTTGGCATTCTTTGTCCTGATCAGTGAAATGTGGAAAGCTTTGGTAAAAAATGTCTCTCTTTCAGCAATATAAGTTAATTATGTAAAGGTTTTGCTGAGATGTTTTCTTTTTTGTAATCTTTTGATTTATTCCTTATTTCTGATATCAACCATCTAATTATATGGAAGATAATCAGCATGGCTTTCTCAGAGGGAGGTCATGCCTAACAAATCTGATGGAATTTTTCAAGGAGGTGAATGGTGGTAGGCAGTTGATGTAGTTTGTATGGATTTCAGCAAGGTCTTTGACAAGGTCCCACATGGGAAACAGATAAAGAAGTGAATGGGATCCAAGGTAAGTTTGCAAAATGGATCCAAATTTGGTTTTCAGACAGGAGACAGACAATGGTGTTGAAGGCTATGTGTGTGATTGGAGCTCAGTCTGCTTTGGCATACCACAAGGATCGGTGTTGGGTCTCTTGTTTGTGATATTCATAAAAAATGTACATGAGAATGTGGGAGAGATGATAGGTAAGCTTGCAGATGACACTGGATGGTTAACAGTGAGAAGGAAAATTTTAGGCCACATGAGGATATGAATGGGTTGATGAAATGGGCAGATCAATAACCCTAATAAATGTGAGGTAATGCACTTTGGAAGAAGTCATAAGAAAAGAGAATACTCAAAGAATAGCAAGACACAAGGAAGCTCAGAGGAACACAGAGATCTTGGGGTGCTTAACCGCAGATGCCTGAAGGCAGCAGGACAGGATAACAGGGTAGTCAAGAGGTATCCTTTTTCAGTCGTGGCACAGATTGTAAAGAGTAGGGAGATCAACTTAGAGCTGTACAGAACTTTGGTTAGGCCACAGGTCCAGCACTGTGTGCAATAGGAAGGATGTGATTGTACTGTGGAGTGAGCGCAAATGAGGTTCACCTATATATTGTTTCGTATGTAGCATTTCAGCTATGAAGACAGAGTAGATAATTTCAGGTTGTTTTCTTTGGAACAGACTAGTTTGAGAGGATACCTCATAAAGATGCATAAGATTATAAGGAACATGGATATGGTGAATAAAAACACTTAGTTTAAGGATCAATACCAAGGAAGCTTAATTTTTAAGTGAAAGTCAAGAGGTTTAAGGGGGTTTGAGGAAAAGGTTTTTCACTCAGAGGGTGCTAGGAGTCTGGAACACTGCCTGGTATTTGAGGCAACAAATCTCAAAATCTTTAAAAGGTACTTAGTTGAGCACTTGGAGTGTCACAATATTCAAAATTATGGGTCTAGTGTGGAGAAGTGGGACTAATGTAGATAAAAGTATATTTTTGGCAGTACAGACATGATCAGCTGATAGGCCTCTTCAGTACAGTATGCATTAGGTTAGCCTACAGTGTATTTTCACATAAAATTGTACAAGTTGGGCAATATGGATTTGAGAATCACAAGTTTACTTTCAGAATATATGGATAACACCATAATGGGAGACTTCATCAAAAAGAGGAGGACTGCACAAACTAAAGGAACATACCCAGCACTGATCCTTGAAGCACACCACTGGTCACAGGCCTCCAGTCTGAACATTAACCATCTACCACCATTCTCTGTCTCCTACAGTCAAGACAATTCTGTATCCAATTGGCTAGCTCTCCCTTGATTCCATGTGATATAATCTTACAGCCAGTCTACCAGGCAGTAACATGTCAAATGCCTTGTTAAAGTCCATGTAGACAACATCTACTATTCCGCCTTCATCTATCTTTTTGGTCACTTCTTCAAAAAACTCAAATTTATAAGACATGATTTCTCATGTACAAAGCCATGCCAACTAACCCTGATCAGTCCTTGCCTTTCCAATTGCATGTTGATCCTAGAATCCACTCCAACAACTTACCCATCAATGGAATTACGATCACAGTCTGTAGTTCCCTGGCTTTTCCTTGCCACCTTTCTTAAATAATAGCACAACGTTAAGCAACCTGCAATCTTCCGACACATCATCCATGGCTGTCAAAGATACAACCATCTCTGCTAGGGGCCCCATAATTTCTTCCCTAGCTTCCCACAATATCCTGGGTTACACCTGACAAGGTCGTGGAGATTTATCTACCTTTGTGTTTTAAGATCTTTAGCACCTCCTCTGTTGTAATATGGACTCTTTTCAAGACATCTCTGTTTAGTTCCCGAGCTTCCATGTATTTATTGCATGATAAATACTGATGAGAAATATTCATTTAGGATCTCACCCATCTCCTGTGACTCCACACATAGATAACCTCTCTGATCTTTAAGGAACCTTATTCTCTCCAGTTACTCTTTTCTCCTTAATATACTTGTAGAATCTCTTTGGACTTTCCTTTACCTTATCTGCTAAAGCTACCTTATGCCCTCATTTTGCCCTCCTGATTTTCTTCTTAAGTGTGCTCTCACACTCCCTATACACCTGAACGAATTCACTTGATCCAACTATCTACACCCAAGATATGCCTTGTTCATTTTCTTGACCAGAGCCTCAATATCTCGAGTCATCCAGTGTTCCCTGATCCTGCCAGTCTTGCTCTTCACACTAACAGGAACATGTTGTCCCTGAACTCTCATTATCTCACTTTTGAAAGCCTCCCATATGCCAGACATTCCTTTACTTGCAAAAAGCCTCCCCTGACCAAATTTTGAAATTTCCTGTCTAATATCATCAAAATTGACCTTGCCCCTTCTATCTTTCCTATAGCATCTGTATTCTGGAACATTCCAGTCCTGTCCTCTCTTCAACCATGTTTCTGTAATAGCTATGATGGCCCATGTTTAACTAATTTATTGGAAATCTTTGAGGAAGTAACAAATAGTGTGGATAGAGAGGAATCCATGGATGTACTGTAATTTGATTCCTAGAAGGCAATTAGCCAATGTGCCACATCAAAGATGAATAGACGATTAGTGTAGTGTAGGGTATAACATATTAGCATTCATAGAGGTTTGGTGACCCAATAGGATACAGAGAAAAGTTGTACATTTTCAGGTTGACAGGATGTAATAAATTAAGGAATTAGTGCTAGGGCCTGAACTACTTACAATTTATCTCAATTTCAATTAAGGGACTATGTTTGCTAATCTTGCTGATGACACCAAGGTAAGTAGGAGCAAGTTACTGCAGATGCTAGAATCTATACTGAAAACAACAAATGCTGGAGATCACAGCAGGTCAGAGAGCATCCAGGGAGAGAGAAAACAAGTTAATGTTTCGAGTCCAGATGACTCACCCCAGAAGTGTTCCAGAATACAGATGCTATAGTTTGGGGAGGGAGTATGGGGGAGAGTAGTGTAGTATGCTGGTGGAGAAACAATGTTGATAGTTCGGATTAAGTGATTGGAATGTGAGAATGGCAGAACGATAATGTGTCTCCTGCCAGATTTGAAAGGACAGGGGTCAAGAGTTCAAGGTGAGAGGGGAAAGGTTTAAGGGAGGTATGCATGGAAAGTTCTTTACGCAGAGAGTGGTGGGTGCCTGGAACATGTTGCCAATGGAGGTGGTAGAGGCAGGCAAGATCGCGTCATTTAAGATGTATCTAGACAGATACATGAATGGGCAGGGAGCAGACAGATACAGATCCTTAGGAAATAGGTGACAGGTTTAGATAGAGGAACTGGATCAGCGCAGGCTTGGAGGGCCAAAGGGCCCATTCCAGTGCTGTAATTTTCTTTGTTCTTCCTTTGACAGACAGGCCCACTGGGCTGGGGAGAGGGGAGACAGGACATGATAATAGAATGTAACAAGCTAAAAGAAAAGGAAGAAATGGAAGTTTGTTCACAATATGAAGGTGTGGAACTCAATATTAAGTCCAGAAGGTTATAAAGTGCCTAGTCCAAAGATGAGATGGTTGTTCCTCCAGTTTGCAAAGTGATTCACTGCAACACACCGAAGACAGACAAGAGGGCATGCAAGCAGGATGCTGTGTTAAAATGACCAGCTATGGGAAGGTCGGGGTCATGAATGCACATGGACCGGAGATTTTCTGTAAAGTGGTCACCCAGTCTGTGCTTGGGTTCTCCATTGTAGAGTAGGCCACATTGGGTGCAGCAAATACAATATACAGGATTGAGGGAGGTACAGGTGAAATGCCTCGTCACCTGGAAAGACTGTTTAGGCACTTAGATGGAGAGCAGGGAGGAGGTGAAGGGGCAGGCATTGCACTTTCTGCGGTTACATGGGAAGGTGCTGGGGTGTGGAATGGACTAGGGTATCCTGGAGGAACTGATCCCTGTGAAATGCAGACAGGGGGAGTGAGGGGAAGATGTGTTTGGTGATGGTGTTCTGCTGGAGTTGTCTGAAATGGCAGTGAATGATTCTTCAAATGTGGAGGCACGTGGGATGAAAAGTAAGGGCAAGAGGAATCCTATCGCTATTACGTGTGACGGCAAGGAGCAAGGGTGGAAGCACAGTTGGTAGATCGGATGCGGTTGATGGTCCTGCCAACCACAGTGGGCGGGAAACCAAGGTTACGGAAGAAGCAAGCCCTGTTCTAAAAGGCGACATCATCCAAACAAGGAACTGGGAGAATGGGATGGAGTCATTGCAGGATATGGGATTTGGCGATCTGCAGTGAAGGTAGCTGTAAGTAAGAAAGTTATCAAGAGGACATAAGAAGTCTGAAAAGAGATAATACATCACCTAATCACTTGTTATACCTATATACTAACAGTTTGTGATTCCACCATATTCCAGTGTTCTGCAATTTCTCTCTATTTGAATAGTATACAGCTTTTCTCTTCTTCCTGCCAAAATGCCAACTTCTTGTTAATGTATATTTTACTTCATCTGCCAATTTTTTGTCTACTCCTTTCATAACTCATTCATGGAATGTGAGCATCACTGGCTGGGCTAACATTTATTGCTTGTCCGAAACTGCCCTTGAGAAAGTGGTGGTGAGCTGCATTCTTGAACCACTGAAGTCTATTTTCTGTAGGTACATCCAAAACACTCCAGGCAAGTGGAGAGTATTTCATTACACATCTGACTTATACCTTGGGGATGGTGGACATAGAAACATTGAATCATTATTGTACAGAAAGAGGCCATTTGGCCCCGCAAATCTGTGCCGACCCTCTGAACAACATTCCATCTAACCTAGCCTCTATTCCTGTCAATCCGCATTAACTATATCTAACCCACCTAGTCTGCCCTTCCCTGGATTCTACAGGGTAATTCAGCACAGCCAATCTACCTAACCTGCACATCTTTAGACTGGGGAGGAAATCGGAGCACCGGTGGAAACCCACACAAAACCACAGGGAGAACATGCAAACTCCACACAGACAGTTATCCAAGGGTGGAATCAAACGCAGATCATAGGCACTGGGACGCAGCATTGCTAACAACTGTGCCTCCAACATTCTTTAAGGAATCTGGAGGTGTGTCACTCACTGCAGGATTCTTAGCTTCTCATCAGTTCTTGTAGCCACATTATTTGTATGGCTGGTCCAGTTCTGTTTCTGGTCAATAGCAACCCTCAGGTTGTTGATATTGTTTAGTTATGGTATTGAACATCAAGGGGCAGTGGTTAAGTCATCTCTTATTGAAAATGGTAATTGCCTGGTATTTGTCTGGTGCAAATGTTATTTGTTGCTTGTTGACCCAAATCTGGAAAATTGTCTAGATCTTGCTGAGTTTGGACATTGACTGCCTCACTATCTGAGGAATTGCAAAAAGTGCTGAACTTAGTGGGCGGCACGGTGGCACAGTGGTTAGCACTGCTGCCTCGCAGCGCCAGAGACCCGGGTTCAATTCCCGCCTCAGGGTACTGACTGTGTGGAGTTTGCACGTTCTCCCCGTGTCTGCGTGGGTTTCCTCCGGGTGCTCTGGTTTCCTCCGACAGTCCAAAGATGTGCAGGTCAGGTGAATTGGCCACGCTAAATTGCCCGTAGTGTTAGGTATAGGGGTAAATGTAAGGGTATGGGTGGGTTGCGCTTCGGCGGGTCGGTGTGGACTTGTTGGGCCGAAGGGCCTGTTTCCACACTGTAATGTAATCTAATCTAATCTAATCTAAATCAGTGAATTTCCTACCTCTGAGAGGAAAGGTCAATGATGAAGCAGTTGAAGATGGTTGGGCCGAAGTCATCTCCCCTGAGGAAATTCTGCAGAGATGTCCTGGAACAGAGATGACTGACATCTGCTATGGACCAGAACAGACCCCCTCAAAACATTTCAAGAAAGTAGCCCGGACCCTAACTTTACTAATTGTTTTATTTGGGTGTAAAGTGGATATCCAGAAGAGACACAGCTGGCCCAACCACTTAGTTTTAAGCAAAACAGAATGTATTTGCAAGATTATCAAATGAAACACAAACAAGAGAGAACAGAATACTGAATAACTTAACCTGTCCAAAAACCCAACCGATTATCCCAACTTAATGATGCTGCACCAAATTCCTGCACCAATCCATATAAACACCCCGTGGCAATAAAGGTAAAATTAAACCCAGGGTCTTACAGAAGAGAGAGAGATATGGCAGAGAGATTCAACATGGAACCCTTCTTCCATGGAGCTGTTTCTTTGACCAGTAGCCTCAAAACATGGACAAAAAACTGCTTGCTAAAATCAAACCATACTAAACCAGACCAGAGAAAAGAGAGAAAGTGGGTACTGCAGATGCTGGAGATCAGGGCCAAAAAGTGTGGGGCTGGAAAAACACAGCAGGTCAGGCAGCATCTGAAATGAAGAGTTTATGCCCGGAACATCGTCTGTCTTGTGCCTCGGATACTGCCTGACCTGTTGTGCCATTTCAGAAAAGGACTGAGCTGGGAGAACTGGCCACTCCCCTTTCATTGTACAAGTCTTTTTTTTAAACTTGAATGCCTTTTGCCTAAGCAGTATCTGTTAGCTATAATCAAATTGGCCCTAAAACCCATCCAAACCAGACACATCGGAACCGCCACATTTACGAGTCCTCTGAAAAAACCAAGGACAACTTAATCTTGTTAAAGAGGCAGCATCATCACACCTTGAACAGCCACAAACATCTAAAGTAAAACAAAGAACTGCGGATACTGGAGATCTGAAATAAAAGCAGAAATTGCTGGCAAAATTCAACAAGTCTGGAAGCCTCTGTGGAAAGAAAGCAAAGTTAACGTTTCAAGTGTGGTGACTCTTCATCATAAAATTAAAGGTTAACTCTGCTTTCTTCCCATAGATGCCGCCAAAACTGTTGAGGTTTGCTTGCAATTTCTGCTTTTGAACCACAACCATTTTCCTTTGTGCCAGGTATTAATCCAAACAGCAGAGAGCTATCTCCCTGATTCCCACTGTCTTGAATTAGAAAATAGTGCAAATACTGCCAATCTGAAACAAACACAACAAAGAGAAAGTCAGCAGGTCTGGAAGTATGTGTAGAAAGAGAAAAATTGAGTTAACATTTTGAGTCTGATATGACTCTTCAATTCTAAAGAAGTATCATATCAGACTCAAAATGTTAATGCTACTGACTGACTACAGACTGGAATCTGTGATGCTGGAGAACTCTGGTAGAAGCTGAGATGGGGGGCACCCATTTCTGGCTGAAAATGCTGTGAATGCTTCAGCCTTATCTTTTGTACTGTTGTGAATATGAATATCTGGGCTCTACCTCCAATGAGTTGTTTAATTGCCCAGCACTATGTGGCAGGACTGCAAAGCTTAGAAGTGATCTTTTGGGTGTGGAATCCCTTAGCTCTATCTATGACCTACTATTTACCCTGTTCAGCATGTAGGTAAGTCTTTTTGGTAGCTTCACCAGGTTGACTTCTTATTTTTTGTATGTCTGGTACTGCTCCTGGTAGCCTTCTTGCATTCTCCATTGAACTAAGGTTGATCCTCTGGCTAGATGATAATGCTTGAGTGGGGGACTATGCCAGGCCATGAGTTATTAGGCTGTGTTGAAGTACAATTCTGTTGCTACGTATGGCCCACAGTGCCCAGCCCAGAATTGATGCCCAGCCTTGAGTTGCTAGATCTGTTTGAAGTTTATTCCATTTTCCATGGAATACTAATCTCACCATAATCTATTCTGAGATTATGCTCTCTGGTCCTAGATTCAATGACAGGGGAAGCAATCTTTCCACATCTACAGCATCAAGTCATCTAAAAACTTTTTATGTTTCAAATTCTGATTCTTCTATATTCCAACACTTACAGTCCCAACCTTCTCAACCTCTCCTCATACATCAATGCCACCCGACCTTGTTTCAGCTTAGTGAACCTTTATTGGAATGTCTTCAATGCTCACATATCTTTCTTTATTTATGGGACCAAAAACCACTCTCAATATTCCAGCAGTGGTCTGACAAGTGCCTTATACAGTTTCAGCAAAACTTACCTAACTTTTATACTCCATTCCCTTTGAAACAAAGGCCAACATTCCATTTGTTATGGTATACATTCTGTGTATATTTCAAGTTAGTTATGGTACATCATGCTGTGCATATTGCAAGTTATTTATGGTATATTAACCTGTCTATAGTCTGGGTGAGGTAGGTTGTAAGAAAGGGTTGAAGTGAGGAACCATTGGAATTCCACAACTTATTGTGTTTAAAAATCTTGCATTTTATTTCAGAACAGCAGATGATGTAAGTACATTTCAATGTGAGAGTGAAGTTCTTACCTTGCATTACTCTCATGCACACTTGTCGAATGTGTTGGTCTGTTGGCTCCTTGCCCTAGGAAGGATCAGTTCAAAAAAAGGATTAGAAGAAAGGCAGAACAAAACTCAAAACTTGAGTAAATGTGATAATGCCTTGAAGCGTGATTAAACCTAAAACTGTATTCATAATTACAGATGGACCCTGTCTCCCAGGTAGGCCTGGAAGTCCACGATCTCCTTGTAGGCCCTGTGCTCCGATAGCACCATGGGGACCCTGTACACCTGGCAGACCACGAATCCCATCTTTACCACGAAGTCCAACCTCACCAGGTTTGCCAATCTGATAGATTGAAATGAAAATAAAAATCAGTATTAGTGAAGCTTTCAAAGTACAAATTCTGCTCACTTGACAGCAGTCTCTAATTTATTGTCTGTGTACTTTCGCTATACTGAAATCAGCATCGCCTTACCTTCACTGCGTGATTACTCAGTAATATTTTCCTGATCTCTGCAATCTTTACATTTTTTAAACCAGAGTATGCAACTGTCAAATTACAGTATAAAAAACACAGTAAATGCTGTCAATCAGAGATAAAATTGGAAATTGCTGGAAAAGCTCAGCATGTCTGGCAGCATCTGTGTAGAGAAATCAAAGTTAATATTTCAGGTTGAGCTGTCTTTCCTCCGTTCTGAGGAAGGGTCACTCAACCTGAAAAGTTAACTCTGATTTCTCTCCACAGATGCTGCTAGACCTGCTGAGCATTTCCAGCAATTTCTATTTTTGTCAAATCACATTGTCATGATCTGTTGGTACTCTTCAGCTCTTTTAAGATTTGGATCTGTAATATCACATAACATGAAAGACAATATCTGCTCTATTTGAACTCCCCACAGAGATACTGACTGCTTTACATCAGCTGGCTGCAGACTGAACCACTATGTGGTGTTTTTGATCTTTAGCTCGCAGAATTGACAGAATGGTTCCAGTATGTAAGGAGGCTATTGGGCTTATCATGTCTCTGCATGCTGTCAGAAGGGACAATTCACCCAGTACTATTCCCTTGCCTTCTCCCCTTAAATCTGCACAGGTTTTCTTTTCAGATAATGATTAAATTCTCTTTTTCATGTTTCAGTTGAACCTGTCTCCAGCAGGCAGTACATTCAAACTCTTACCACTCAGACAGCGCATTCCAGATCCCAATCACTCAAGTGTACCTGCCTCCAACACTGTCAGACAGTGCATTCCAAATCCCAATCACTCAGGTGAACTTGCCTCACCAAACTCTCAGGCAGTATATTCTAAACTCTGACCACTCGAGTGAGCCTGCCTCCAACATACTGTCAGGTGGTGGATTCCAGATCCCAACCACTCGAGTGAACCTGCCTCCACTACACTCTGAGGGAGAACTTTCTAGACTCTAACGATTTGACTGAACCTGCCACCATCACATTCTCAGACTCACAAATGAGAATGTTTCTTGTCATATCACTGTTAACTCTTTTGTCTATTATTTTAACTCTCTGTCTCCTCAACTGTTAAAAGAAACACTTATAGCCAAATAAACCAAAGAACTGTCGTCCTGGAAATCAGAAACAAAACAGAAATTGTTGCAAAAACTCAGCAGATCTGCCAGCATGTGTAGAAAAAGCAGAATTAATGTTATGGTCCAGTGACACTTCCAAAGCCTCTAGGGCTACTGGACGTGCTGAAATATTAGCTCTGCTTTTTTCCACAGATGCTACTAGACCTGCTGAAGTTTTCCAGCTGTCTCTTTGTTGCTTATATGAAAATCACTGTTATAAGTAATTTTGTGAACAAAAGTGGTCCAAGAACTAAATACTGTGGGTCAATGTTTCATTTCACTTTGAAAACCTATTCTCTTTTCCATAAAGTCATTGTAGTACAGAGACACACATTCAGCCTTTGTATCTGTACTTGCTCTCCATAAAAGCTCTTCACCAAGTGCCACTTTGTCACTTTCTCCCCAATTTGCTCTTGAACATTTTGAAGGAACATGTTGCCAACCAGGACCCAAGGGAGAAATACAGGGTCCTGACGCTCCTTCTGTTTTTGGACTCCTAATTTCATTCCCTCCCCTCCCTACCCCTTCCATAAGACCCCCCAACTGCTTAATCCTTCCCATCAATAAAGTTCAGGAATATCTTTGGGCTGTCTTTCTTCGATACACAATTAGTGGAGCTGTATCAATCAGTCAGATGGCCAACTTTGCAGGGTTTTTTTGTAGCAAGGAATCCAAATCCAGTTTGAAATAATCCTGAATGTTAATGATGCAGTTGCAAGGAGAGTGAATCCTGGGTTAAGCAGCATGTTTCAAGTATAACACTGCATCATCTTAAAAGTTACCATTAGCATCAAATGGTCTGAAGCAAGGGTAGTCAGGTGATGTATAGACTTAATGCTGCAGTATGGGATCCTTGGTGTTGCAATTTATGGGTTTATTAAGCTGTGAATTGTAATAAGATTTAGATCCATGCATGCTGGTAGATAATAATAAAAGCTTCCTTGATGTAATGGTTTCAAGAGTCCAACATATGAGGCATATTAGAATTTTACAGAGCATGTAAGCAGTTAGTTTTCTTTTCATGGACTGAACCATATTGTGCCAGTTTCTTGAATATATCTCATTCTGAGAGACAGAATTAGAATTCCTACAGGGTGGAAACAGGCTATTTGGCCCAGCCAGTCCACACCAACCCTCTGAAGTGGCAACCAGATTTTTCAAAGAGGCAACCAGATTTGTAATGATAGTAATTACTTTTGATGTAGTCTACTTGGACTTCAGCAAGACTTTGATCAGGTCCTACATGGGAGAATGATAGCAAAGGGTGGTGATTGAGGGGTGTTTTCTGGCTGCACGTGTGTCCAGTTGGGGCCCCACAGGAGTCACTGTTAGGCCCCATACTGTTGTGGTCTATATAAATGATTTAGACTGGAGTCTAGGATAGTTGATCAGAAAGTTCGCAGACAATACAAAGATCAGTGGGGTGGTAAATTGTGAGGAGGATAACCTTAGATCACAGAAGGATATATACAAGCTAGACAGATGAACTGATCAATAGATAATGGAGTTTAATCTGGATAAATGTGAAGTGATGCACTTGGGCAAGACAAACAAGGCAAAGGAATACAAGATGCACAGTAGGATTCTGAGTATAACCAAGGATGAGAGGGACCTTGGTGTACATGTACATCAGTGCCTTAAGATAACAGGGCAGATAGATAAAGTAGTTAAGAAGGCAGATGGTATACTTGCCTTTATTAGTCAAGGCATCAAGTTTAAGAGCAGGATGGCTATACTCAATTGTATAAAATGTCTGTTAGGCCACAGCTTTAGAGTATTGTGTCTAGTGCTAGAATCCACATTATAGGAGGGATGTGATAGGATTGGAGAGATTGCAGAGAATATTTACCAGGATGCTGCCTGGGCTGAAGAGTTTCCATTATGAGGAGAAGGTTTCTATGCTGTATCACTCTAAAAATAAATGAGAGCTTGGACAGATTAGGTTGTCTTCCTTAGATCAGAGGAAATTGAGAAGGGACATGACTGGGATCTATAAAATTTTGAGGAGCATAAATTGGGTAGACAGGAAGAAATTTTCCTCTTGCTGGAGAGATCAATCGTCAGAGTGTATAGGATTTAGAGTAGGAGGCAGAAAGTTTAGAGCGATGTGAAGGAAACCCTTGTCACCCAGAATGTGGTGGAAATCTGAAACATACTGTCTGAATGGGTGGGTGAAGCAGAAACCCTCACAACATGTAATAAATATTTATATTTGTATTTGTGAGGTCAAGGCATATAAGGCTATGGGCCAAGTGTTGAAAACATGGGATGAGAATGACTAGGTGGTTGTTTTTGACTGACACGGATGTGATGGGTCAAAGGGCCTTTTACTGTGCTGTAGACCTCTACAGATTGTGTAAGAAGCATGATATGTTGAAACTTTATTGCTGGAACAGCACAGCAGGTCAGGCAGCATCCAGGGAACAGGAGATTCGACGTTTCGGGCACAGGCCCTTCTTTCCTGAAGAAGGGCCTGTGCCCGAAACGTCGAATCTCCTGTTCCCTGGATGCTGCCTGACCTGCTGTGCTGTTCCAGCAATAAAGTTTCAACTTTGATCTCCAGCATCTGCAGACCTCACTTTCTCCTCTAAGAAGCATGATATGTCTAATTTCACTAGTGTCAACCTTGACATTTAGTATGTGTTGTCCATTTATTTAGGGATAAATATTTAAAGGATCTAAACGTTTCAGCTCGCCTGATGGCATTCACATCGTATGTCAAATTGACCATGTGCCTGTATGATTGGGGCTTGCTAACTTT